>NC_034597.1:3824527-3918706 GCF_900095145.1 Mus pahari | reverse complement strand
GTGTGAATATGAATCTGTGTATTACACACATAGGGTGGGTGTGAATATGAATCTGTGTATTACACCCATAGGGTGGGTGTGAATATGAATCTGTGTATAGAGAAGGCAGAGGGAAAAGGGGGGGATGGAGGTTGAGGAAGAGAGGAAGGGGTGGGAGGGAGGAAGAGAAATGAGGGAAGGATTGAGGAAGTGAGTTTGGTTAAATGCATTTAAACAAAAAAGGAGATACTTACTGTCTGAGTACAAATGTGATTCATACCAGAAGCCTAAGTTTAAAATGCCCTCTTGCTCTGTAAAGCCCATACATCACCTTCAACAAACACATCTGCATTGTCTAGTTGTAACACAATTGGTAAGAGTAGAAGGTTTCCAAGGGGATGGAGAGACTCCTTGAAATCTGAAGGTGTTGCATGTGTTGCCCAGCAAACAAGAACTGCAGAGATGGGTGAGGTCCAAGGCCATCACATCACGTGTTGCTAAGGGCTCCAGGTTACTTGCAGCTGGGACACTGTTTCAAGGCTCTCCTAGTGGGATACTAACTGCAACTGCATTCCAGACTACCATTTACCCTTTATCAATCTAATGACTGAAATCGACTAACATGCATTCTGGACCACACACTGTCTCTGTCTACTGTTTGAATCCTCAGAAGACACTCCAGCCCCATGGTACTAGTCTGTTGGGACAGCCTCACACAGAAAGCTGCAGCACTAGGGGGTGCATCTGATTTTAAGAATACTGACACTGATAGCGGGCTGGTAGTTTCTTGGAGGGAGAGGCTAGCCACCACCCCTGCTCACAACATATCCAAGCCATTCAAAGCACTTCATTGGGTGACACAGTGCTCAGTGCAACCCATCGCCCCTCTAGTAGTATTTTTCTTCTAGTCCATGAGCAACTTAGAGTCCAAACCTCTTTCAAATATCCAGAAACAATGTAACTGGCAGCTACATGATCATTATCAGGATTTGACAAAATGTAAGTCTTTAGCACACTAACTTGCAATCTATGGTAATATTTAACATGTGAAATTGTACCAAAGAAATGCATCTCCACAACGACTTCAGCTTCGTTGTTATTCATTTTAGCAGTTACAGTCTGCTAAGTGTGCATGTGTGTGTGTGTGTGTGTGTGTGTGTGTGTGTGTGTGTGTGTGTGTGTGTGTGGTGGACCACAAACAATAACAACAACCCCCCACCAGCTTTACCTGTTACCTGTGACAGCTATTCCAGATGCAGCTGGTTTCCACCTATACCAAGATTCTCCTATAAATCATAAATGTTCTTACACATGTCATCTCAGCTACAGGAATCAACATTTTTTTCTAAGTGACAAATGAGTTCCCTGATTGTGAAGCACACAGGTTTGCAGTGTTACTGAGTTACTGCGTAGCTCCTTCCTGCTTTATATCATTCAGTCCTACTTCTCAGCACTTCACAAACAAATATGAGAGAGAGACTTTACAACTCTTTAGGTCATACCTTGACAAATGTTCGTCTTTCCCGCTGAAGGATGGGTCTGATCCACAATCCTTGCCCTGCTCTCTGAAGGTGACAGAAGGTGGGATGTAATTATAAGAAGAGTGTCTGTGTAAAGCAGTGCCTTCTTAACCTGGGCACTTCACATCTGCTAAGACGCCTCGGTTATCCAGCCAATGTGTGGATCAGATGTGTAAGGAAGGCACATATCAGAACCAGCCTGAAACTGAACTGGTGTTCATGAAGAGCACCCTGGTACAGCTACAGCTCATGGATAAACGGCTTGGAAAAGTCACCAAGAAAAAAAGAGAAACTCTTTTCTGTTGGTGTGAAAAAACACTCCACAGGGATTCCTCAGAACTGGCTGTCTCTGCGTGGCCATGGCCTCGAGATCCAGCAACAACAGCATGGCCTATAACATCTTTCTATACCATCAGACTGGGGATCCTGAGGCTCATCCTCTTGCCCCCAGTCACAAGACTAGTGAAACACGGAGCCAAGTCCTAGAACCAGTTGAGCGCATTCTTAGCGAGTGTACCTAGCCGCATTAGAAGGCTGCTTCGGTACAAGTGCGTGCTTCTTTCCACAGTAAATACACTTACTTGGTCCAATCCTTCCCAGAACAAGATGTTTTGAAAAATGATTCCCTTGTGGAGGTTTCAACAGTCCAAGGAGGATATGAGAAAATCCCCATTATCCTAGAAGGCAGCATTGCCACACTTAGTACAGCCAAGGGATCTCGGCTGTCAGGGGCTTTGCTTCTCAAAGCTTTCCGGGCTAGGCTTCAATAAGGCTGGGTGAGAACACTCAGCTCTGAAACACAGATCCCGGCATCCTTAACGCCCCTAGCCCTTAAAGCTAAACAGCCTTTCTGAGAAACAAAACGGAAGGGCAGAGAGGGAGCGAGCAGTCTCCCTCACAAGTGAAGACAAACGGGCAGCATTTCTCAGGAGATGAGATTCTAAAAGGCCTTGGTGGCTACCGGAGGATGCCACCCCATATCCATGGAAGCCGAGCACAAGGTGAACTCTAAAGTCCGACAGCAGAGACACGGATTCTCAATGTCGACACAACCTTCCTCTGCTGAGAAGCTACAGCACATCTGCTAAACAGCATCAACAGGATCAGCAGAGCCAGGGGACCTGAGGAGGTGACAGGGGAGCCTGGCAAGGTAAAACAGGAAGGATCCGCAAGATGCTCCACTGTCCACTCTGGAGTCAGACTTGCAGGCAGGCACGCAGCAGAGCAACCCAGCCTCAGCCCCACGACCTCCACTCAACCTTGTGTGCAGCTCTATCCCACTGCTGGGTCCAAACAGCAATTTAAAGAGAAAAGCCCCAGTAGTATTTGCTAATTGAGGTTTTTGTGAGACCTAATTTATACCATAAACAGATACCTAACACAACACAAGTATTCATATTATTGTTATTATTGTCGCTATTTTTACCAGCATTTCAGTATCTCTTCAAGGTTCAACCACAACACTTCCACGGGCTTTACATAACCCTGTAGTGTGCAAAACCAACAGGTAAGAATTATTTTTCATTATTCTAATGAACAACACAGCATCAGCATTATATGTATCAGTGTGTGTGTGTGTGTGTGTGTGTGTGTGTGTGTGTGTGCGCGTGCGTGCTAATTCAACATATACAGTTTCAACCAAATGAAGAAAGCAGTAATACTATACAACAGCACCTATAAACGTCCTTGTGATGAGACCACAGAACTAATGCTGGATATGCCCTTTGGTCAAAAGAAGCTCAGTCCTGCATTTGACAGAAAGACTTCAGAGAAAACAGGGAGTCCTCCGAAGCAGTGGTCCTCAAACTTCTTAATGCTGTGACCCTTTAATACAGTTCTTTGTGATGTGATGAGCCCATCCATGAGTTTATGTTTCCTGCTACTTTACAACTGTAATTTTGTTACTGTTATGAAACATAATGTAAATACCTGATACGCAATCCCTTAAAAGGGTGGTGAACTTCCAAAGGGGTTTCAACCCACAGGTTGAAAGCCACTGTTCTAAAGAGACCCAGGTGCTGGGCAGCATCCTTGCAGGGAGGGAAGGATAACATATTCTCCGCCCAAAGGAGTTGGCAGTAGGAAGGCCAGTGACCTCAGGGGAATCTCACCCCTTGCGAAAAGCAAACGTGGAGAGTAAGCTTGTCTGACCAAATATGTCTGTGGAAGTGACTAACCTAAGAGCCAAAAGATCCCATGATTCTGCTAACATCTTTCAAAGAATTCTGTAGAAGGCTTCAAATCAGACCTGTTATAAATGTGTGTTGAATTAAATATGAGGCTATTTCAGGTACAAAGGCTGATGCTCAAAGGATTTCAAAATATTAGAGACCTTGAGCACAAGGAGAAACCATATTTGACCTCAGCACTGGAAGGCTTGCTTTATCTCCTCCCCCCAAAACGTGTGTGTGTGTGTGTGTGTGTGTGTGTGTGTGTGTCCACACATGCATTTGGTCTCATACACTCAGTCTTTTCCAAACAATTTTCTGCAATTGGCCTCAAGGCAATTCCATAAGCTAAAGGTGTTCACTTTGCCCAAATAAAACCTTTGAAAGCAAACTCATAGAATGCAGTGAACGGAAAATGGAGAGAATGAAAGGAAAGATGACGGGGGGGGGGTGAATGAAGGCAGGAGAGTGGCAAGGCTTCCTCAGGGGGTGTGCCTGTCTAGAAGACAGGAGGCCCAGGGTTTGAGACCCAGCCCTGCATAAGAGCAGCTGTGCAGCACATGCCTGTAATCCTATCATTCAGCAGGTAGAGGCAAGAGGATCAGAGGAGCTGGAGAGATGGCTAAGTGGTGAGGAAAACAGGCTGCCCTTTCACAGTTTGGTTGCCAGCACCCACATGGTGGCCCACAATCATATGTAACTCTAGTCCCAAGAGACCTGACACCATCTTCTGGAATCTAAAGGCAATGCACACACATACTATATAGATATACATGTAAGCAAAAACATATATATATATTTTTTTTTTTTGAAAAAAACAAGTAAATTATTTTTCAAAAAGAGGGTCAAGAATTCAGCAACTGAGCAAGTTTGAAGCCAGCCTAGGCTATAGGAAACCTTCCCTGCCTCAGTAAATAAACGAGTGGGTGAAGAAGATGATAATAAAATGTTTAATGTTATAAAAGCATGGCTCAACACTCGGTCAAGCACATGCCACTCTCTTGACATGCATGATGTTCACCTGATAAGGGGAACTCCTGGGATGTGGCTAGCCTTAAAACGGGCCATCATTTGTGTTGCACCTACCACTCCAGATGCCCAGGAAAGGCTCTGAGTGTGTAGCCTCCCGGAGAGAGAGTAGCCACTGCACACAGACTTCCAGAGCTCACATCCTGGGCTCAGCAGGAACCTGGCAATGCGACCAGCAAGGTCTGAGTTGTTCTAGAAGTACTTGGTTAGTACCCTTGTCTGACCTTGGAATTCCTTAAAACAAGTCATCAGGACATACTCTAAGACTAGTTTCTGCCAGTTCTCTCTCTCTCTCTCTCTCTCTGTGTGTGTGTGTGTGTGTGTGTGTGTGTGTGTGTAGGTTCATGTGCATCATTTCACTCCACTGAACTCCCAACTCCTCCATATTTAATATCATGATGAGTCATGAAAGGATGGTAGAAATAAGATTTAGAAAGTTTAGGATATGGTTCAGAAAAAAAAAAAAAGACAAATTATTAAGCTATTTTAACCAAAGAAGGGGAACTATGCCCCCTGAACAGGCTATCAGCTGTAGCTACTCACACAAGCCTCTCGAAACACCAGTTACCCAGCAGGCGGAGACTTCCCTTGGCTTTTTGCTTCCATCAATTACCCATTTAACCATTCTTACTTCAGGCAACCAAGTCGGCTCAGCACGGCCTGCTGGTGTGCCCCATGGTCATGAAGGAAGGCTGGGAGCTCAGGAGAGCAGGGGGTAAGCGGCCATGCCAGGCAACCAAAGGAAGGGGCTGCCATCAAATCCTGCTGCTATTGGAGCATGGTAACACGAAACCCTGCTCGTTTCCAGAAGGAACCTTCCAGGCCAGGCGGGCATCTGGTCCAGATCTCTTTCCAAACATACGCAGCATGGAGGAGACCTAGCTGGAAAAATGATGTTTCCCCCAGGCAGGCACTGGGAGGCCCTGAAACTCTAGTGGGGTCCTCCTGTGAACTTGGGCTCTAGTTTTCAAGGTCCCACTTTCACTGCAAACATCCCTCTGTGGGAAGAAAAGCACAGCCAATTCCCAAGTCACAAGAAGGCAGACACACCCACTTCTCACTCCTAACTCCACCCCCACCAGGGGTTGTAGAATGAAGACATGACCTGCAGCCCAGCTTTATATTAGTTTGTATGGAAGGGACAGATGTCTTGTAGCATCCAACACCATCTACCTTATGCTCTTGGCAGGAAAAAAACTATCATGGTTACTTGCAAGTGGAATTTTGTGTTACTAGGGACAAAATAAAAAGTATTTTACCTGCCTCGTAGAAGAGACAAAGGCACATGGCTGTTGGACAGGTAGTATTCAACAATCTAGTGATACTTAGATATAAGATAGATATAAGGATACGATCTTTAATCCTATGGAAATGCTTGTTCCATAACTCAGGTGTGGGAGGCTTCTTCTCCAGCCTGAGACTGGACCAAAGGTGCACTTACTACATCACTGGAGTCACGGACTAAGGAAAACCCAGATGACTGGACTGTTAGGAAGTGAGAACTGTGGAGAGAGAAGGTAACTAACTGTACTGTCCGTCTATCCCTGGCCCCTCCTCTTAGGTGCTTTCTGTTTCCAGGTTGCCATGAGGTAAGCAGCTTTCCCTCCAGCATGTTTCTGATTTACCACAGTCCCGGAAGGAGGTAGCAGACTATAGGACAGAAACCTCTGGAAACAGGAACCTAAACAAACCATTCCTCCTTTAAGTTTCTCATGTCAAGTACTCTGTCACAGTGATGAAAAGTGAACAACACCCCTGTTAATGATCATTGAAGTTAAGTCAGCCTAGAGGGTTGACAGGTGAATGTTGACCACCAGGGATATAGGAGACACATTGCACAGAAGGACTACTTTGCTTTAGCTCTGAGACCTTCTCACCGGTTCCTGGCCACTCTTCTCACACTGCCTCAGCACTGATTGCACTATGCATAACCGCTATGGCAACAGTCTGCTGGATGATAATTAGCTGTCAGGGTGCTTTGAACCACTGCTGCAGCTCAGTCCTTTCTAGTCGAGGATTGGTTCAGCCAGCAGAAAATAAAGAGGACTCCGTGCCCAGAGCCCTCAGGGGCTGATCAGAGTGCCAACTCTATCAGAGAGCGCAGTGTGCTTCCTGGGTCAGCAGATGCCAGTATCTGGATCCAATGGCAGACACTGCATAAGCACGGAGGAGGAACCTACCGGATGAGAGGTGAGTGGACTCGGCCCTGCCCATGCTAGGAGGTGGGCTGCTGCTCCTATTATGTCGGGGTGGGATAAGGGAGGAGTTACTTCCAAGACTGGAAAATTTGATTGTGACCAGGTTCCAAGGTCATCTGAAAGAGGACAGTGACCTTGACCCTCTGTGCTCCACAGCTGAGGGGACATTGGGGCGTGAGTCACAGCCAACACTAACTTTACATGTGGGATCATGGATTCACTATTAGAGACATATCTTGTAGGTGAAAGCCTCTAGGACCCTCCCCACTTTTGTTTTTCAGTTATAAAATAGAAAAAAAAAATCCTTATGGAATTTCTGGTGAATCACTGGAAGTTTGTGAGGCCACACAGTGGCTACAGTGGCCACAGGTTGCTAAAATCACCATCACTAGCATCACAGTTATGCTTGTTGGATGCGTATGGAGCTGAGAATGACACTAATCCATTTGATACGGACTCCACAAAAACCAAAGACATTTGTCTCCCAGCCACATACACGGGGTAACACCCCAGTGTGCCTTGGGACAAAAGCACCATCCTCCCCACTAATCAACAAAAATGGCCCTCAATTTCCAGACACCAGATGCAGCCAATTGCTCGAGCACTTAGCACTGGAGGGAGCGAACATAAAATGGTCTCAGAGCACATGAGAGAGAGAACAACTGAATAGGCCTATGACAGAAGCATGCTGACCCAGAGCGCCTTCAAGATACCACGATACTCTGACAGAGCTTTTGTAGAGCCATTCCAACAGAAATGTGCAGAGGGATGCCATGGAACAATCTAGTAAGATGAGAAGTCCTGCGTTCACATCATGAGGCAACGGAACCCGTGCTCCCTCCTGCGCTCTTTCCAGCGTACTCCTAAATCCTGGCCTGCTCTCAATTTCCAGAACACAGATGCTGAAGTGGAAACCTTAAAATGCCTGGGATATTTCACTGTGCCAGGTGGCTAGTGAACCGGACTTAAAGATGGCAAATGCAGCCAGATCATTACAGTGGAAGGTGAGAAATTAAGGGCTGAATCGGATTCGGTTCACCATGCAGAGCTGCTCTGGAGAGTTGATTAGAGAAAGATCAAGTGACAAGCCAATGTCTCTGGTTCCTAATTCCCCCTAGGATTTGCCTTAATTCTCTCAGGACACTTTAAATGCACACTGTAGCGACTGTGCCAGCGAGAAGACAGAATTATCAGGTTGGGAAATGCCAAACCAAGCCAGTGGGGAGCAGGAGCAATGGTAACGTTACGGTTCATCCACCCAGCTTTAAGCACCACTAGCTGGGTCGGGTCTACAAAAAAAGTGGTCCTTTAGGATCACAGTTGAGAAGCAGGTTCTGATAGAAGAAAAGGGTACAGAAAAGTGACTGTGGGACAAGAGGTGGCTCAATGGGTGATGGCTGTAGAAGCAGGAGGATCTGAGCTTCTTCCAAAACCCAGGAGTGGTGTCTCAGACTTGCAATTCCAGTGCTGTAGAGCGAGACGGTTGGAGGACCCAGGGGGCTTCCAGACCAGCCAGACTAGCTCAAACTGTCAGCCTCGGGTTCCATGGTAGATCCAGTCTCAAGATTCAATGACTGAAGAGAAATCAACCTCTGGCCTCCACAGGGGCCCTCATAGGTAATTGTACCAGCAAAGACACATCACACACGTGCACACACCCACACACCTACCCTCCCCACCACACACACACACACACACACACACACACACACACACACACACACACGAGGTGGGTAGGGGAGGGAGAGGAGCGGAAGGGGGAAAGGGAAGCCGACTGTGCTTGGCTCTAGGAATAAACCCAATAACATGTTCGATTGGCTCTCGCATTTGTCAGGCAGCTGCTGTGCCTGTGTGAGGGGTTCTGGGCAACAGCACCGAATATGTTCTCTCTCCAAAGCTGTGTATTAGGAAGAAACTTAGCATGAAATGGGATGACCTCAGACAGAAATAAAGGAAACACAAGGGAAGCCCCAAAATCAACTTTTACAAGCAGAGAAGAAAGCAAAATCAGACAGGCCATGGGACTGTGCTCTGCTGCTCTCTAGGAATCATAGGTGTGAAAGGCGACACTCAGGTACCAGTTGTCTCCCCTCAGTGGTGACTCCTGGGCCAATGCCTAAGGGAGGCTGCTGTTCCCAGTGTCTCTATTCAGGACCCGGAGAAAACACCCTAAGAGGAAAAGGACCTTGACCCGTCTGCTCTGCCCTGACTCTATCATGACTCTACCCCATAAGGTTCTTTTAATTTAATTTTACAACCCAGACTGAATCAATGAAACAGCAGTGCACACCTACCACAGACACATGGCAGAAAATTTAAATAGTGCAATAAAACCCACGGGCATCAGCAACACTAACAGCCTGCCACAGCAATGACTGCTGAGAAACGTGCCCAGGCCACCAGGAGAAACTCCGCTTTTAGAGAGTGTGCCAACACAGCCCTCCATCTCCATGTGTGACTAATTAACAGGATTCTAGGCCTCCCTACCAGGCCCCAGAGAGCCACTGTGACTGATTTGGGCTCACCTGGAGCTGCAAATTACTTTGCCAATAGCAGAGGAAAAATACCTTGCACACCCACGACAGGAAAGGCAAGCCTCTTCTAGACCCCTGCTTCATCATCCTTTACATGGAGTAGTTCTCCAAGGCTTTGATGACAAAGGACTGGGTTCTGCTATCAGCCAACAGCAAGACAGTAAAAGTCAGGCAGCATTTAGAGCAGCCTTTGATCAGTCTCTTCACAGGATTTTTGTTTTCTGCCTGGTTTTCTGCAGGGCTGCCTGAACCATTTCCTCCCTCCCTTCCACTAACACACACATACACACACACAGGTAGTGAGGGAGGGAGGAAGGGAGAGAGGGAGGGAGGGAGGGAGGGAGGGAGGGAGGGAGGGAGGGAGGGAGGGAGGGAGGGAGGGAGGGAGGGAGGGAGGGAGGGAGGGAGGGAGAGAGATTCAGAGTAAATAGTATAAGCATGCAGCCTTTACTTAGTGTCTCTGAAGCCTACATATTACAGGATAATTCTTAAAACATCTTCTTAAGAATGGTATAAAACACACACACACACACACACACACGCACGCACACACACACACACACACTAAAAAGACACCAATTAGGAGGCACACACCTTTATTCCCAGCACTCAGGAGTTCAAGGCCAGTCTGTGAGTTCCAGGACTGCCAAGATGGTTACACAGAGAAATCCTGTCTCAGAAAAAAGGAAAACAAAAAGAAGGAAGGAAGGAAGGAAGGAAGGAAGGAAGGAAGGAAGGAAGGAAGGAAGGAAGGAAGGAAGCTATCGCTAAATTTGATCAAGTAGGATGATTTTCTCCAGGAAATTGAAATGGAGGAAAAAGTCGCAGACAGTATATTACTGTGCAATCCCTATTAATGTTATTTCCCCCAAATGATAGGAGTTCATAAGTAAAGAAAGAGTAGACGTTCCTATGGTTCTGCAATGGTGATGAAGAGCCAGGAGGGAATGGAGCAGTTATGAAAGGGTAATATGTTACTGATGTTAGATCAGTTAGGGGATGTTGACAAACTAAACAGAACATAACTAAGACATCACATACACACACGTGGGAGACATGGACAAGGGACCTCTTGGACTTAATAGCTATTATTTATCTCAAATTTTTCAATTTTGAAAGTCACCAGCCTTTTGCACCTGGGCATCACCACTGAACCGTCTTTTGTCAACCAATAGTTTTGGAGGGCAGAGACACGATCAGATGTAAAGCCTGTGCCAGCCAGAAAGACAAGACCACCTGAAACGAAGATGGGCTCCGCGGTTGAAATAGCACATTTGAGAATTAAAGGGAAAGATTTGCTTCCCGTCCAGTGCTCTTTCTTAAGGCCAACACAACATCCACCGCCAACTTCATCTAGGCTTTTCACCAGAATGAAGTCATTTTCTTTTCTCTCAGCACCTTTATTAAAACAACTAAGCAATTGCACATTATTTTAGAGCTTGCTATATGGACTGGAGTCAGTCTTCTTCCTGGCTCTCTAAAGTATAGAGGAAACAGTGGGTAATGAACGGCTCACTCTCCTGATCACATTGAGAGCAGATGAAGACAAGAAAAAACAAACAAACAAACAACTTTTCATCAAGGACTAACAAACTCAAACAGCTACATGACTGTCTGTTGAGCATATACTGTGATCTAGAAAATATCATTGGGAAGAGAGGCACCTTGGACATGCAAAGTTTAAATGCCCCTGCACAGGTGAACACCAAGGCCAAGAAGTGAGAGTGGGTGGGTAGGGGAGCAGGGCAGGGGGAGGGTATAGGGGACTTTCAGGATAGCATTTGAAATGTAAATAAAGAAAATATCTAATAAGAAATTGAAAAAAACTTTTTTGAAAAATTAAATAAAAAAAGAATGAATACACAAAATATCCACTGTTTAGTCCCACAGTTTCAGGAGAAAAATATACAGCTTTTCACTTCAGGTAGATAAACATTAGCACACTAGTGAAATTATCTCCAGGGCTTAGTCCAAGTTTCTTAAAAATGTGTGGCTTACTCATTCTTTTACACGTTAAATCATTGGATATTTACTATATATTAGACACTCTGCTAAGGATCAGCAATAAAACTATAAATAATAATAATAAACAAAAAAACAAAACATGAATGTACTATTGCAATAGCCTGATTCTGAAAAGGAATGGTCTTACTCTTCAAGCATCGCACGGATTAACCTTCACTGTACTTAACTCATTTCTGAGGCCATCGAGAGACATGGCAAGAAAAATAAAAAGACTCAATCCGAAACTTGCTGGTCTCTACACAGGCAATCTATGTCCTGCATAGCAGGAGGAAAAGAAGACAACGTTTACTGCTAAACTGCTGAGTAAATAGTTTGGTAAAAGGATTTGTAATGACCTATTCTAACATGCTAGATATAAGCACTGTGTTTATAACCCTTAAATGTTCGTTTATAGTCTTTCCCGAAACATACATGAACGCATGAGAATTAAAAGTTGGAGAGTCATTACTAGGAAATGGGGCTGAACGCTGCTAAGAGTTCAATCCCGCCCTACCCTAAAATGGGCATCTTCTGACCCATTTTCTAGAGCAGTCACATGTTACTCTAGTGTGCTTCGTAATTAAAGTACCAGCAGGGAATGAACGCCCATTTGCCTGCTCAAACAAATAGACACCAAGCACCTACAATCTAAGGCAACATAAAAACTATCTTCTCTATAGAGCACTGAAAAATAATTCACATGTCTAAGTCCGCTTGCCTTAATCCCTTGATTATATGATATTTCCATCATAACCACTACGTTGGTCACATGCTTGCTTTGTATACTGAATGCCAAAATTGCCTCCCCTTAAAGAATGAAATTGGCTTTACAAGCACGGTGGAGCAGACAATCCACTGAGGAGAAATAAGACAGAGAGGAATTGGTAATGATATACTTTAAAATGACAGAAACACCCAGCCATAAAACTCTTCACTGTCTGCATTTTGAACGGGGCTGCCGGTAGAGGGGCGCCACTTATTGTAATATGGGCTTCTGCATTTGTGGTTTTCCTGCCCTGGTCTACAGTGGGAAAAATGCTGCCTTCCTAACAGCAAGGGCATCCATAGCTCCCCTCACCGTCTCCTGCTGCCTTTCAGCACCCAGAACACAAATGGGCCACAGAAAAGAAGCTAGTCATGCAGTCATTCTAATCTACTGAAAACATGGACCCATCTGAATGGGTAATGCTCAGGCAGGGAGGAGTTTGCCTGCAGGGGGCGTGGGGTTGGAGATAGCTTATGGAAATTTTCAGTGGTGGATGTTGGAACTACAGACTGGAAGAGGGAGATGCTTATGGGTCCTGCTGGGTAGAGACCACAGGTCAGTCCTCCCATAACAGATTTTTCTAGCTCTGATGTTCATTGTCCCGGCCAATAGCCCAGTTCAGACAGATCATTTATCCCAGAGTCCAAGAAAACCAAGTTTGATTCAAAAATAAAATGAACCAACTTCAAAAGCCCAATATCCAAATGGAAAACAGTGAGCAGGGATCAAATAATAGAAGTATATCACTATTTCAACAGTTAGAGTTAAAGCAAATAAAGACCAACTGCAGACCAACACCTACGTGTGAGCCTTTGCTTGACCTTGTGTGACGCTTAAAATTCTGAAATAATATTCTACCTACATTCAAGAACCATCACTATCACTATTGTATACTGGGACTAAGGTCACCCTGGGCACATAAACCACCACATAAGCATGTAACCAACACAGTACTTATAGGGAAAATGGCATACAATCAAGGGACTATGGCATGTGGACATGGACACGTCAATTGTTTTCTCAGTGCTCTATAGGAAGGACAACTTTTACATTGCCTTGGATTCTGGGTGTCTGGTGTATATTTGGCTGATGTTATTAATCAGAACTACTATCTCATAATCCTCCAGACAGTCACCATCAATGGATGAGGTTTGCCAAAGGAGATATTATTATATACCTGACATCCAGAATGGCACATGGATTCAGCAGTCATATCTTGGCCACTGGAGGGCTGTATGAACTTAAGTTCACCACTCAAACTCTCTGCCTATGTTTGATTCAAATACATAGCACACACTGACAGATCTTAAAAGGACCTTCGAATCCTAACTCTAAAGAAGAACGTATAATCTGACATTTCTGAAGTAACAGTGTTGGTTTTTTATTTTTTAACTTATGGATTTGTGTGTGTTTATCTGGGGTGTTTTATGAGCACGTGAACAAAATTAGAAGTGCCCATAGAGGTCAGAGGTATCAGATCCTCTAAATCAGTGGCTTTGGGTCGAATTCTGTTTGGGAGTAGAATGACCCTTCCACAGGGGTTGATTAAGAACATTCTGCATATTAAATATTTACATTATGATTCATAACAATAGCAAAATTACAGTTGTGAAGTAGCAACAAAAATAATTTTATGGTTGGAGATCAGCACAACATGAGGAACTGTATTAGCCGGGTGTGGTGGCACATGCCTTTAATCCCAGCACTCGGGAGGCAAAGGCAGGCAGATTTCTGAGTTCAAGGCCAGCCTGGTCTACAAAGTGAGTTCCAGGACAGCCAGAGCTATACAGAGAANAAAAAAAAAAAAAGTTGTATTAAAGGGTCACAGCATTAGGAAGATTGAGAACCACTGCTCTAAACTAAAACTGAATAGGCTCTTGTGAGCCACCCAACCTGGGTGCTGGGACAAAACTTGGATCCTCTGCAAGGACAGCAAACTCTCTAACTCCCTGGGCCACACATATCTCCAGCCCATAACACAGTTTATATGCCTCAAGTGTGGAAGTATCAAATACTAAATACATCAGAGTAGGTCAATAAAGAAAAACAATTAGGCACACACAAGAATGGGGGGAGTCAGATGGGAACTTATCAAGGGAAGAAATGGCCAAAGATCCAGGAGGGGTGTTTATCTGCAAAAACATAGGAACAACACACAGAGAAAAATATGCTGGAAATAGATTCACATAGAACTAACTTGGAAGATGTCAGTTTGAGTGACAGTGTGACAAAAGAGGGCTGTTTCTGTGACTTACAATAAATGATTTACTCAGTGTGGCTCATTGCCCTCACATACAAAGGGGACTAATTCTACCTGTTCAGTTACCACCATGGGAATTTCTCTAGATTAATTGCTAAATGGTCAATGGGCAACCAAGAGCAGCCATGATTGAGTAATTTATAGGCTCTCAACACTGCAGATCCTTTACAGGGCTATGATCGAATGAGTCAGAGCTCTCTGTAAGAACCTGAGTACTTGTTCATAACATAACAGTGGAGGGGACCCTTTAATCCCGTAGTGAGAAACAGTCAGGAGATGAGCTAAAGATTTTGAGTGCATCCTTACTCATGCAAAGGATGGAGAGTACAGGAGGAGAGACCTGCTCCGTCCCAGGGCCAGACCTTAGGAAGAAGGCTGCTAGCAAGGGAAAAATGGGAGGTGCCCTGCCAGGGTTCCTGCCAGATTGTTCTCACAGTTAGGCTCAAAGAAAATTCTTACCATCTAAAAAAACAAAACAAAACAAAACAAAACAAAACAAAAACCCTAGTAAGTTCTCTATCTTAACCTACCTTTTAACCTATGGTTAGACACGCCCTAATCCCAGCACTCAGGAATTAGAGACAGGAGGATTGTGACAAGTTTGAGGCTAGATTAGGCTATCTAGTAAAACAAAATAAAACAAAAACAAAAACAAAAAACCAAAACCCTGTCGAGGGAATAAAGTCTGAGAGATGTGGTGAACAGAGAATGAGGGCTTACTGGGTATCAGGTTTCCATACCAGCTGACAGCAGCTATGGAGCCTAGATGGTCAGAAGAGCTAAACGGTATTTCTAAGATTTTGAAATGTGTAGTTTAAAAGGTAAATTTTCTGTTAGGTATATTCTACAATGAGTTAATACTAGTCCTTAGGGACAGGGGCAACATGACACAGTGAAAGAAGCATGATGAAGGAAGAATAGCAACAGGGATGGATTCTAGGGGTGGAGAGAGAAGTATAGAGGCACTGATTTGCCCCAATGCATTAGAGATCACAATCTGTTTCCTCACCACCACCCCACACTACCCTACCCTACACCTACACCTACCCGCCTCTGGTCCCCAACTCAATCAGCTTGTCTCTATTCGCCATCTCCAGACATCCGGGAAAGGAGTATTCAAATAGTTCAAAGGGCTTCCTTGACAGCAAGTCTCCGGGCAGGAGGTCTAGTACACAATCAAATCCAGAACAGGAGCTATGCTAAGAGAAGAACAGAAGCAGGCAAGTTGCAAGTGCAGATCTGCTGTACTGGGAAAACGTCTGCTCAACCCTACATTATATCACTGAAGAAAGCATGATAGAACCATCAAGTCTGCATTCACATGGAGCTCCAAAATCTATTGCTACTAATTCTTCAAACTACATTTTGAAGTCGTTCATGGAAGGTCAAGATATTCAAATGCTAGCAAGAATCCACAGATCCACAGAATTCTAGTCTGTAAGCTGAAGAATTACAGGATTTGGGGGAGAACCCAGCTATGGCAAGAAGAAACAGTATGGGAAATCTCCATACCATGGTTGAAGAGTGGAGCTAATTACCAAATGCTGAAGGTGTAAGAGGCAAAGAGGAGAATATAATCCGAGCTTCTGAGGGAACTGGCTTCACATCTGATTAGGTTCTTCAGGAAAAGAAGACAGAGAAGAGACAGTGTCTGTGTCCAGCTGTGAGGACTTCCCATCCTCTCTCTAAAAGGGGCTGACGGCTTAAGGCCAGCAGAGGCAACCCCACAGCTAAGTGGCCGGTCCCTTTAAGGACCTGCAAAGTAGATAGGGCTTGGATAGCCAAGGAAAGGCTCGGTGTCGAACACAAATGGCTCCTAACCAAGCTTACTATCTGAAATGGCATAGGGAAAAATCATCAAACCACAGTCATCTTCGAAAAGACTCCTCACTGTGAGGCAACAACCATCCAGGCTGACTAGAAAAACCAGTGTAACTGTTGTGATGTGGTCAACAAAAAGACAAAACATAATAATAAAACAGGGGAACTTCTAACCTTAACTGTAGCAGTGGAGCCTCACGTGGAAACATAATAATAAAACAGGGGAGACTTCTAACCTTAACTGTAGCAGTGGCGCCTCACGTGGGAACCAGAAGTAGACACTGTCCCTCTCACTTTCCCCGAAGCACTAACTCAGTGCATTCAAGAGCACAGGTCAGAACATGCAGATCTTCAAGTGACAATACATGTCCTGGTTTACATTTCAGATGTACAAACGTTCTCCTTTCGGGACATGATCTTTTCTGAGGCATTAGTATCTCCATTAGTCACACACACTAGCAACATACTAGGCCAAGTACAAAATGTATGTGTGTGTAACCATGTGCATATATGCTAGATATATAGTATATGTATGTGTGTGCACATATGTGTGTATATAGATAGATAGATAGATAGATACATAGATACATAGATACATAGATACATAGATAGATATCAATGACATTAGTGTTTTGAAATGCAATAGAGAGATAATAGAAAGAGAATGGAATAGAAAAGGTAGAGGAATTAGCTTTGTCTTGTCTTTAGGAACTGAACACAAGGCCTCACACACAATAAATGTGCTCTACTACAAAGGTATGCCCCTAGCCCAAGATTAACTTTCTGGTTCATTTCCTTTATCGGGTGACTTCTAAATCATATGTGTGCATACATGAACACGGTCCTGCCAAATAGCAAGACTCACATTCCCACTGAGCCCTACATTCAGGTGTTGACAGTGCTCCCAATCAGGCTTTGACAGTGCTCCCAATCAGGCTTTGCTAGATGGAGGGGTTCTGTAAGTGCAGATACTTCATTACACAAGGAACTTAAGACATGGTACTTTGAAGGAAATTCTTATTTATGTATTTTTTAAGGCAGGGTCTTTCTACATAGCCCTGGCTATCCTGGAAATTATTATGTACATATGCCAGGCTGTTGCCAAACTCAGAGATCCCCTGGCCTCTGCCTCCATAGTGCCTGGATTAAAGGCATGCCACAGCAGGTCTTGCCAAGCACAGGATGACTTTAATAAACAGCCTTCACCACACAGCCATCTGTGCTTTAGTCACGGCCATCTTATCCCCTACAACCAGGCCTGTGTCACACACCTGAAACAACTCACTTCAGCATAGATCAGCCTTGCGGAGAGAAGCCACACGACAGAGTTACCTCCTCACAGTAATTTACAAAAGGGCTCTCCTAGCATCCAGAATTAGAAACTATCATAGTCTATGAGGCAAAGTCCTCTAGAACTCAGGAAACATCAGTCACAGTCCTTACTGGCTGAGCCTATGCCAGGGAAGGCCTGAAGCTCAGGTGCGTGTAAGGTGACAGCTGGACCTACGGTCACCTAAGGCCCGGCAATCCAGGGCCTGGAGAATCCGTCCACAATACAACTCACTCACATGCGAACTGCCAACAGCCTATTAGAAATACCGTGCTACTCAGCCAATAACCTCAGCATTCAGTGGTTTGAAAACCACTGATGGGGCTGGAGAGATGGCTCAGCGGTTAAGAGTACTAACTGTTCTTCCAAGTGGTCCTGAGTTCAATTCTCAGCAACCATGTGGTGGCTCACAACCATCTGTAAAGGGATCCAAGACTCCTTCTGGTGGGTCAGACACACCAGCAACAGTGCACTCACATGAGATAGATAGATAGATAGATAGATAGATAGATAGATAGATAGATAGATAGATAGATAGATAGAAAGAAAGAAAAAGAAACCCACTGACGTGTGCAGTGTGCAGCCCCATAACCCCTGCATTCGAGAGGTAAAGGCAGGGGAATAAGAAGTTCAATACCAGCTTGGGCTACATGAAATCATTAGTGTCAAAGGGAAAAAAAAATCAATCAATCAATCAATAAATCATCCATCAGTCAATCAATTGACAAAGCATTGATGTTGTTTACATCAATATTTGAAGCTCTGCAAATTACAATGATAAAATATTAGAAAATTATTTGGTTCAATTTTAAAATGCCAATCTTGATACTACTTTTTAAACTGTAACTTCTAAATTTGTGCTTTCAAATGATGCTACCTGAGGCAAGGCAAACCACCAGCCACACCAGGCGCCAAGCCAGGTTAGTCAGAATAAACAAAACAAAACCATGTAACACAGTCAAATGACCCCATGAACTCACTCTGTAGACAAGGTTCGAACTCAAAAATCTGCCTGCCTCTGCCTCCCAAGTGCTGGGACTAAAGGCATGCGCCACCACTGCCTGGCAATCACAGGAATTTTAAACTCTGACTGCACTTGGAGTGATAACATAGAGGATCTTACTTTGATTCCTGGAAATAAACTGTTTCTCCTTCTATGTAAATAAAAAAATATAAAATCTAGAAACATGAACAAGTTCATATTGATCAAACAACCTCTGCCTCTGCCAGGCAATTAATAGCATGGGCCGTGCATGCTGGTCATTTCAGGTCTGTTCTGCCAGCCAGTTTATTACATGAGCAGTGGATGCTGGGTATTTTCTGGTATTGGGTGGGTATTTTGTATCCCTACCTCTTTGCTAAAAGCAGTTAGATATTTTGCCTTCATGGTTTCCCAAATAGAAGCTTTGGTTTTTTTAAAGACTATTCATTACTCACCCTCAGCCCACAGAAGTGAAAAAAAAAATGGGAATTTATTTTATCTTTTAATTATGCATGTATGTGGTTGGGGGGTGGGGGTAGGAAAGGAGTACTTGAAGGCAGGTGCCTGTGAGGGCCAGAGGAGCCAGGTCCCCTGGAACTGGCATTATTGACAGTTATTAGCTGACCACGTGGGTGCTGGGAATCAAACTCAGGTCTTGTGTAACAGCAGTATGAACTCTTAATCCCAGAGCCATTTCTTCCGGCCCTCAGAAACTTTTAAAGACAATGGTAAAAGCTGTGTAAATGCCGTCCGAGCTGGAGTCATCGGCTTTCCAAGAGGCCAGACAGCTTTCTTCCGCTCTTCTCAGCAACCTAGACCATCTTCTTAGCATGGTCCAGCTGGCTGACAGAGTGATGTCTGTACTGTTTGTGGACTCTGTCTCAGTACCATGGGAGAGGTGGTCAATTCCCAGGTGACAGCCTGCCACAGGTGAGCAGAAAATGATGGCAGGCTCTGGAACACACTGAGAACTAACCTGTCATGGAACTGATGGGTGCCCAGGCTCTTAAGAAACATGCCTGCAGATGGCATGACATGGGGGCACAAAAACTGAGTCCTGCCTCTCAGGGGATCAGGTTTCACACAAAGATGTGCTTTGCAAAAATTGATCCCTAAGATTTACCTAAGGTGGAGCTTTCCTTGCAGTCAGCATTAAATGTGGCTTCCCTAAGGAATAGCCTACACAGTCACGGAGGCGAACATTAGGCAAAGCATCACAACTAACATCATCATCGAAAGGTCTAGGCTGCTCTCAGCCAAGAGGCAAACCACCCAGAACAGACAGAGCAGGAAACGGGCCCAAGAGGTTTAAAACACAGAAAATGCTTACCAACCAATGTAGACGGCATGTGAGCAAGAACACCTTCTACAGTGTCTCACTATACATATGCCCAAAATGCTGACTGGACAAAGGGGCTGCCAGACACATGGAGATCAAGGAAACTAGTGCTTTCAGTTAGGGGCCTGCGACTGGCTAACAGGTAGGGAGTAAGGCCCGTGGGAAGTATTGTAATTTATAATTAAAAATCAATCATGGGGCCAGGGATAAGGCCCAGTGGGTGAAGAGTTTGGAGTATGAGCATGGGGACCTTGCCTGGGATCCCTAGCACCCTGATGCAAAGCCTGATTCATTGATGCTTCTCTCAACAGGAGACTGGAGAATCGGAGACAGGCAAGTCTCTGGAGCTCACTGGCCAGACCACTTAACCAAGTTGATGAGTATCAGGCTCAGTGAGAGACTTGGAAACCACAAATAGTAAGGTGGAGAAGAATGAAGGCAAACATTTGAACTCAATCTCTGGCTTCCACACATGCACACTCACACAGACGTACAAACATAAACAAACCTGCATATGCTATATACATAAGCAAAATTTAACTGATTAATCCTGAAAATCAAAGTATCAGTGAAAATCCAAGTTTGCTTTAACCAACTCAGCTTTGACAAATTAGCAGAAATAGACTTAAAATCACAGACTCAATGGCTCTGGGAAAGTAGTTTCAGGCATACCGTCCAGGGTGAACTAGTTAGGAATCCAAGTCTTGCATCCTTGCCGGGGATGTGTGCCTATGATCTCTCCTATGATCAGTTTTGGATTCTCACCCTGGTAGAGGAAAATGTCAGAAAGCAGCTACTCTGGGATGTTAGTTAGCTGCTTTACAAGAGCCTCTCTTATATTAAGTTTATCACATACTCTGCAATGTCACAAGCAGAACTCAGCCTTGGGAACCACTGCACACAGTTGTCTGCACTGCTCCATGGTTTTGCTTGCAATCCATCTCCCCAAGAACACCTCCCCAAAGCCTGACTCATAGAACATCTCTCTCCTCCACTCAACACCTTCCCTGCACTTCCAGTTTCTAAAACAAGCCCTCTGAATTTATGAAATCCTCCACACCAGAGGATCCTGTGAATTGTTCAGGTATGAAAATCATTACACAAACCATCTGTCACTCCGTGAACCTGAAGGCACAAAGTGTGGCCGTGGTTGCTCAAGAATGTTATCTATTTCCATCTTGTACAAATTTAGGAGCAACTGTGGTTTCCTGTTCCAGGGTGTTGTCCAAAAATGACTCCACAGAAGTCTGCAAAAATAATCCTGGTGTTTGTTTGGGGAGGAAGACTTGAAGAGTTTCCCACTAAGAGAGGAAATGGCGTGCTCTGACTGCAGAACATCCAGCATGTTCCCCGCTGCCAGAACCTGCACAATGCTAGTTTAACCATTGTTTCCTTCACAAGTAAGGCAGGGGCCCCGCAGTGGAATCAGGCAGGTTTCCTTCGATTCTCACGCTAAAGGACCAGCCTGTCAGGAGACCAATTCTGTTTTGTTACCTATAAGATGGGAATGACTGCATCATCTGTGTCATTGTAGAATTGATTGTACTGTCAATGGAAAACACCTCTTAGTTCAAAAGAGTTTCTTCTGGAGTAGACTGTGAGTGCCGGTGGTCCAAAAACAGAGACAAGCAGGTCACACCCCACAACATGTTTCAACAAGTTCACTGACGTATTTACAGTAAAAGAACAAAAGGAAGCCATGAGAGAGGTACTTTGTCAAGTACTCTGGTGGGGCATCAGCTAGGCAGGGCACAACAGACTATGAAAATGTGGGAAGGACGTCAGACACTAGATGATGACAGTCTTAGCTTTAGGAACCATAGGACCTGGAGATCTGTGAATGCAGCTCCAAAGGTTTCGCACAATAGTTATAAGCCAGTGGGTTAGCAGTAGCCATTCGGGGTCCTAAAGGTAGAATTTGAATCTTCAGCGTTCTCTCAACAATTACAAATGTTTATGATCTTTACATGATTTTTAATACAGGTGTGGCTGCTTCTC
Organism: Mus pahari; assembly: GCF_900095145.1. NCBI lineage: Eukaryota > Metazoa > Chordata > Mammalia > Rodentia > Muridae > Mus > Mus pahari. The sequence continues at coordinate 3,896,778 of NC_034597.1, read as the reverse complement.
CTCTCACAGGGACTTCAGTTAATAGTAAAGAGTAAAAATGAACCCACTGTATTTTAGGGTACCTAACACATAGCGTACCCTAGAGAAATGTGTACAAAAATATATACATATATGCATATTATTTTTTAGATATTAAACTGACCCAGAAACAAGCAGGAACATTGTATACTGGAACTATTTAGGGGATATGAGATCTTTATATTCCATGTTCAGTATAGGAATGACTTCATCTTTAAAAGTTTTAGTCTGAAAGAACGTTTCAGTCCTGGAAGGATACAATGAATTTTCCACGAGGAACCAAAAAAGCACATTGTATATTCTAAGGTGTAACTCTACTTTTAACTTGAAACAGTAGCAAGTTCTGACTCACTGAAGGTGAAATTTGCCAACACAGAAATCTGAGGTCAAGAGCAAAGAATCATCAGGAGTTCAGGAGTGCAAATAACCTACATCACGTCACGGTATATAACCTCACGAAGAGAGGATTGCAGAAGACAGGATTGCAGCTCCAGCAGGGGCCACAATGGCCACCTGTGGCCCAATACCAGTCCCTGTGGAGAAGGAAGGAGATAGTTTCTGTCTCTACTCTGTACCTAGAATCATTCTGAGGACAAGGTCTCTGCCATCTGTGCTCCAGTCAAAAGTAAAGACACAGGCCACAGTCCCATTGTTTGAGCTGAAATCAGGGAAGGCTTATAACCCCACACTGAGGATCCCCATCTACCCTAGCAGGAGGCAGCCTCACGAGCATGGAGGAGAGCTGGATCCAGAACGAAGCTAAATTTATATATATAGTAACAATTATATGAGCGTCTACAGAGTGTCACCCAGCACAGGGACTTGACAGCTGGCTTGGCTGCAGTCTCTACCTCCTTTGAACAGGAAGTCTCTATGAATATGGGGGCCCTCAGATTCTGCCTAGTTTGAAGACTGAGAATTTTTATTTTCTTTTAAAGCAGTTTTGGATTTGGATTTGGGTTTTAGGTCAAAGAATACACTTCATACAACTCATTCAACCTCTTTTTTTTTTTTTTTTTGCCCCGTTTTCCTCTTTTTAGCTTGCACTTTTAAAGCTATAAAGAGCCTGGAATCCCCAGAAGTCTCGTCCACAGCAGTTTCTGCAGAGCTTGTCACATTCAGGATCTCCACTCATCAAGGCAATGGATGCTCAGTACCCTAGAGCCAAGTGTGTTTCAGCAGCACATCTGCTATGGCTCAGCATCAAGAAGGCACACTCAGCCTGTAAGTTTAGGAGACCAGAAGCTGAGGTCAAGGTCATAGCAGCAGTGGTTTGTGCTGGGGCAGGCAGAAGACTCTGCTCCATGTCTCTCTAAGCTTCTGAGTGAAATTCCCTTTTCCTTATTGGTAAGAAAATGATCCTGGATTCCATGCCCTCAACTTAATGAGGTCAACTCTCTGCATGTGCATCTCTGTCCAAATGGTCCCTCATTATTTGGACAACAGTTACATTGAGTCACAATCCAGAACAACTTCATATTATCTCCCTATACCTTCAATCCCCCCCCCCCCGCGCGCTTTGGTTATTAAAGGTCCTTACTAAGGTATTGGGGTTTAAAATTTAAACAAGATATATATGGGGTGTATGAGTTACTTCTTGGTGGCTATGATAAAACACCATGACCAAGGCAGCTTATAGAAGGAGAGGTTTAGGGGTGCTTACAGTTGCAGAGGGTGATTTCCTAAGGCTAGGGGGGCATGAAAACAAGCTGCTGGATCAGGAAGTAGAACTGTAATATCTTCAACCGCAAACCCGAGGTGGAGGGAACAAACAGGAAGGGGGCCACACTATGAATTCCCAAAGCCTGTCCCCATCAGGGCCGATCACCTCTCAAACAGTGTTACTAATTGGGGATTAAAGGTTCAAATTCCTGAGACTGTGGGGGACACTATCATCCAGGCCACCAGCAAAGGAGAGGATAAAGTTACATTATCCACTGTGTTTCATTTTAATCTCATGGGACACATGTTGTCTGGCTTCATTCTGCTCTCTCACCAAGGTCTGGTCACGGTCTAGGCACGATGGCAAGCTCTACACATTAGAGGGAGACTTAGGTGTCAAGCCAGGAAAGGTTGCATGTGACTGTGCCCCAGTGCTTAGGAGCCCGAGGCACAAATATTGCAGGTTTGAACATGGGCTACATGGGGAGTTTCAGGCCAGTTTAGCTACTTAGCAAGGTTGTGGCTGAAAGAAAAACTCAAAAGGGCCTGGCACTAGCAGGTGCCAAGTTCAAGTTCAAGGAAGGCCACGCTTATATTTCACTCAACTGGAAAGGTTTCTAAGCAGCAGGCTCAGTGTCAGGAAGTAATTGCAAATAACAATTTTCTAATCGCAGACCCTAGCTCTGACCCTTCCCCACGTCTGTGTCCTTTGCAATCTGTTAAACTGTCCTGAACATGAAACTGCTACAGGCATGCCTACATTCGCAGCAGCCGTGTGTTCTGGGAAGACAATTTGTCAGTCAGATATTAATTGCTATTGTACGGATTAATTACTTGCTATTGTAACTTTGAGACTTAGCAATGTAACAATAATTATCTCTTAAACATTATCTGTATAAGTAATAAAATATAGCAATTCAAATTTTCTGAGCATTTACCCAGGGTTAGACAATGAAGTGAGCGCTTCATGCAGAGTTTCAAGTCTCATCATTACCATCTCTGCAATGCAGTTTTCTTTGCTGTGACAGGAAGCCTGCGGAAATATTTATTTTTTCTTGCTGTTCGAGGGGTTTCTGTCCAGTTTGCCCACTCCACTGCTTTGGGTCTGAACCAAGGCCGAATGTCATGGTGACAGGTGTATGTGACAGAGCAAAGAGTAACAAGGCAGCAGAAGGTGCTCTGTCTCTTACGTCTTCCTAGAAAGCCACACCTCTCACTTCTAGTGCATTTCAGTGACTTCAGATCATTAACCTGTCAATGAGTTAAACAAGCCAGGAAACGTGGTATGTGCCTGGTACTCAAGAGCCTGACGAGGCAGAAGGATTGCTGGTGTGAGGCTGGCGACAAGGGGACTCTCAGGTCAATGTGGCTGCTGTGCTGGGGCAGGCTAGTGCCTTCATGATTTAAAAAGGAAGAACAAAAATCACCTCTCAATAGCATCCCCATCTGGACCTCAAGCTTCAATCCATGAGCTGTTAATAATACTTTATATAAGAGACAAAATGCAGGAGCGAAGTGAAGGCCCCAAGAAGGAGCTGTCTGTTCCAGGTTACAGAGAAAAATGAATGTTCCATGTAATCACGAACCTTATGGTTATACATGGGCCTGAGCGCCCTTCTGCCTGCCTCCCAACTTAATCTACATTAATTCATGCACTTGTGTACCCATAAGATCCATGGCAGACATCCCTTTACATGGCATAAACTATTTCACAGCCTAGACTGAGACTCACCTTCTAGGGCCTCCCTCTGCCACCTGGAAAGCCAAAGCAACATGCTTTTCTCGTTTCTCACAGTGCACATCCTTACAGCAACTGTTTTCCTGGAAAAAACTTCCTGCTGGAGAGGTTTCGTTCAAGTCATGGCTTTTGCATGAAAGTTTAAGGATGAAGTATGTGATTTTAAAAACTGCCATTGTGGGTTTTTGAGGGGGAAAGGAAATGTTATTTCCAGTCCCTGGATAATAAGATCTACAGACGACTTCCCAGAGGAGACATTTGCCTTTGAAGGCTGTAAGCAACAGTGGTTGCTGTTTGCCACAAGAGGCCACCCCACAGTTTAATCGTGTTCACTGTGAGGTGATTTGTCCTTATCTATAGCCTAAAATTCTTCCCACGAAATTTCAATGTGGCATCCACTAGTTGCTCTCATAAATAATCCCTCAGTTTCTGCCACCCATTTAAAATTTTTTGACAAGGGAACCTCGTATTCACGGGGCCCTGGTCAGGTTTCTACCAGGTGCCTTTTAAATCACAAATACTTTTCAAACACAAAGGAACAATATAAAACAATCTTGGTCAGAGAGATGCTTAAGCTACTAGGCAAAATATGACTGGGGCAGGGAATGGAAGAGACAGAGAGAGAGAGAGAGAGAGAGAGAGAGAGAGAGAGAGAATCCATTTCTCTTTATCCATAAATGCCTGCATCAGCATCAGGGCTGAGCTGCTATGTTCTAAGCACTTAGAAGAGCAAGACCAGCAAACAGCCAGACAGCCTCGAACTGAACCATCAGTTAGCAAAACCTCACAACTTCTGCCATTACACCACTCAGCTATCCACAGACCACCTCATGACTACTGCCACTATATCACAAAGCTATCCACACAATATGTCACAACTACCGCCATTACATGAAGCTATAGACACACTACCTCATGACTACTGCCACTACATCATGCAGATATCCACTCACCACCTCATGACTCCCACCATCACATCAGGCAGATATCACACAGTACCCATCCATGCTGTTTCATGTCCAAATTATTTAAGGAGACATTTATCAAACTAGAAATGCCAAGTTTAGCAAACAAAATACAGATACCAATTTGAACTTCATGATAATTTTTATGTTAATTACCTCTTTCGGAGGTGTGGGGTTTCATGTGTCACAGACTGTCCTGAAATTTGTTATGTATCCAAGGATGCTCTTGAACTTCTGAAACTTCTGTCTCTATTTCACAAATCATAGGATTATACATATGTACCACCACGTCAACTTTGGTGCACTGCTGGAAACTGAGCCAATGCTTCCTGCATACTAGGCAAGCCCCCTCATAAATATCTAAAACAATACATCTATATTAAAAATTAGGGTCTTTTAAAAAGTATTTTAAACAACAGAGGTGGGGCTGGAGAGATGGCTCAGTGGTTAGGACTGCTAACTCTTCTTCCAAAGATCTAGATTTAATTCCCAGCACCCACATAGCAGATTACAGATGTCTGCAGTCCTAGTTCCAGGGATCTGATGATCTCTTCTGGCTTCCACGGGCACCAAGCACACAAGTGGTACACAGAAAAATGTGCAAGACCAACACCAATATATACACACACACACACACACACACACACACACACACACACACACACACACATATACATATATTAGAAAATTAGGTTTTTTAAAACCAGTACCTCTTATAGAAAGATCAAATATGACTGCCATCCTGTATTTCGCATGGTAAAACAATAGATCATTTAGTCAGTAATATTAAGCTGCAAGTTGTGCCAGATAGATCTCTAATCGCATCACAATAATGACAAAGCAAATCTATACATATAACTCTCCCAGTGTATGTATACAAAAGTGGAACCAAGCCACCAGGCCAGCACAGGGGCCATCAGCAGTAAGGAACACCACTCTTGGTGCTGTATAATATAGCAACCCTGAGGGTTTGGCAACAACAACAACAAAAAGAATGAAGGGAGGGAGGCAAGGAAGGAAGGAAGGAAGGAAGGAAGGAAGGAAGGAAGGAAGGAAGGAAGGAAGGAAGGAAGGAAGATAGAAACTTTAACTAAATTATTCTTCACAGGCCAGCAGCTCCTGGTCTATTTGATAAATATATTTATAGGAATCAATTCAGTGTTGAACAGGGCAAAGGATCAATAAGCCTGTCTGGAGCATGCTGTCACACTCTGTAACACATTCAGTCCGCAGGAGCCAAGGTTAACAGCCGCTGCTCTGAGCATCCGTCAAGTCGCTATGTATCCATCACACAGCTCTGGGCAGGGAGTCTCCTACCAATCCGAGAGGGAATCGCATACCCTGCCGAACGGTGCTGGAGTCCTGCAGCACACTCACACTCAAATGCCAACTTACGCACACTCACACTTAAACAGCAACAAACTCAAACGCACACTCAACCACATATATACACCTACACTTCAACACCAACATATGCACACTCACAATAGACTATGAGCAGCAGTCATGAAGTTCTTGTCATTCTGGACTTGTGTGTGTGTGTGTGTGTGTGTGTGTGTACATATAAATGATGGATGGATGGATGGACAACTGAACAGTCAGCCCATTCCTAGGCAAAGATAGTAACTACATGTGTCCCTTCTATTCTAAGGCTATAAGAAAAGTATTCTGAAGGCCCACATGAAATCACCTCAAGTTTTCTTATAAACAGGATGTGTTCAGATCATACTACAGTGGAGACACCATGAAAACAAAATCTCTTTGCTTTTCTTATGACACGGACGAAGCAAATTCTTCAGACTCCCTCGCCTACTGAGTAAGGGTGCACGGGTGAATGTCTGTAAGCCAAGGCAATGTGGCATGTATAATACACAACAGACAAGAATCCAGAGCTACAGGAAGAGAATCAACTGAGCCCCTGGATGACAGCTGGGAGCCACGCCCCTGACCTATATAACCAGGTCTGAAAGAGGCAGACACAAACTTTTATTATGTTGTTGAACTGTAAGATCTAAAGCCTGTTACAGCCATTGGCTCTATTAATGTATGTCCACAGCACTAGCAATCCAATGGAAATCCAAATTATATTTCATGAACTGTCTAGCATCTCTGCTGTAACTGTGTCACTCTGGCCTGATTTATACTGCATCCCACATCCTAGGAAAATGTCTCCATTTTTTTCCCTCAATTTGATATTGATTCATTCTGCAAAGAAAATCCAGTTCTGCTGCTCCACAAGCACTTCCACAAGCCACATGATCACTAACATGGCAAGAGACGAAGGAACTAGCACTAAGAATTTGGCAATGTAGACAGACAGACAGACAGACAGAGACAGACAGACAGACAGACTGGCCAGCAGGCAGGCAGGCATGTGTTTGAAATATCACAAAGAGTATACCCTAAAGTTAATATTTAAAGTAGTGCGGTGCACAGAGATAAATGAAACATATACAGAGGGCCTAGAAACAGATCCACGGATAAAGGAGAGGAGAAGATTAATGACTGAGGCAAACCTGCCCTCAGGGAGTGGGTTGGGAAAAGTCACAGGAAGAAAAATTAATAGAAAAGTTTGGGTGGAGAAGCAGCATTTTAGCTGACTGGGCTCCAGGTCAGGTATTTTAGTGATGTTGGCAGTTCCCAAATTCTTCAGTCCTTCTCAAATCCTAGAGGCTATCCCTGGGGCAATGTTCCTCTCAGTTTTATTACCATGCACCAAAATATTTAGTCTATCAGCAACATTCCATTGACCAGAAAACGCTTTTCCTTTATAATGCTGACATGTTAGCAGGATTTTCTTCTTGAAGCTAACATGAATGGTCTGTTAGCCAATGCCATACCTAGTATCTGACATTCTCAGGCAGAGAAATATGGTTAAAATAAAGTCTTTGAAAAACGGGGGGGGGGGTGTTCTTTAAAAGGAATTCAGCTATGTCAAAATGTTGCAAGACTTGGGTAAAGTCCAATACAACAGTTAGTGTTTACCTTCATACCATCATTAGCTTAAGAAACAAATATTCTTCAAACACATGTTCCCAAATTTTTCTTTCAGTCATCATTTCAAATATCAAGGCAGGAAAATTACCTTCCTCTCCTCTCCATTTTAGGTGGAGGTGACTAATTCAACCTAATATGTTCCTCATAGGCTCATGTGTTTGGACACTCCATGCCGAGGGGGTGGCACTGTCTGGGAAGGTTCTGGAAGTTTTAAGAGGCGAGGCCTTGCTGGAGGAAGTACATCACTAGGGCTGTTTTGGGACATTGGATCGCCTGGCTGCACTTCCTTTTGCTTCCTTCTTGTCAGCTGATGTGGTGTGACAAGATGGCTTTCAGCTTTTGCTGGCACGTCCACCTTAATGATGGGCTAGCACAGGTTAACTGTAAACTCAAATAATCCCCTACTACCCCAAGTTGCTCTCCTCAGGGTATTTTATCCCAGCAACAGAAAAGAAACTGACACAAGGGACAGGAAGTAATTCTATTCGAGAATAAAGCTTGCAATAAGTGACCTGCAGTTTCTTCCCCACCCTGTCCCTGGTGCACAGAAAGCCTAAATCTGATTTTCAAAAGTACACAGTAATCATGTGTTCTGGGTGGCTTACTCTGCTCAGTATGTTCTGAGACTGATCCACCCGTGCTTTGGCCAGGGTGGATTTCCCTGTGTGGACAGACCACAAGTTCTCCATCAGTTCATGGACTTTTCAGTTGCTTTGAAAACTATGAGCACTCACATGCACGTGTTTGATGCGCTGCATGGTATGGATCGCTAGAGCTTTCTACTGAGTCAGATAGACTGAAGTGTCAGCTGTTTCTGTGGGTCAAGTTTGTTTGGGCCTCTCTAGGTCAACTTAGAAACAGGTAGCCAATTCAGTCTACCCAAGTATGATATTCCGATAGCTTAGTAAAGATGCAGTACCATTTCTAGCTCTAGGGCAACGTGTGAGTTCCCAGTTCATTTTTCCCTCCAGTTCTTTTATCTCTGAAGCAAATCTACATTTTCAAAAAAGGCCTAAACCACCCAGCTATCTATCCAGTATCAAGAAAAGCTCTGAGTGTCCTAGGAGGGTGTGCTTTTCTCATTGAGCTATGTATGATTAGCTACCAGTGACCTCGTGCCCACACACAGGGATGCAGGTACTGGCTATTCACAACCCTGTCCTTGGCTATCCAAAATAATACCCATTCCACCAGAATGATCCTAAAAGGCTTCGACCATTCTCTGGCTTCCTCTGCCCAACAAATCTTGCTGGGAAAGGAGAAGCTGAGTTCCATTCTCAGCAACTCAGAGTTCTTCCCTGTCAGTACTGTCCCCGTGGAGAGCACGCGGTGCCCTCATCCTCCTGAATTTGCATGCTCACCTGCATCCCTGCAGCTTCACCTGCTTATGGCCCTGTTCTCTCCCTTCGGCTATTTCACTATGTAACATGGCTGTGGAGAGAAGCTCACAATTATTCTTGAGGTTCCACTTCTGAAGCATGAAAACACGGCTTTGAGGTAGACAAATGGAGAGAGGTGGGCATGGAGGAAGGATAAATTTAATCACATCTTGCTGGACCTGACCGGGGAAGGAGTCACTGACAAGGGTTTAAAAGCACCCACCTTGTGTGTACAGGTCAACACCCCATTAGTCAGAGTAATGACTTCATAGCTACAGGACAAAGGCCCTAGCTCCCCCTTCTTAAAAGAAAGAAGGAAACCTTACAAAAGTAAAATCTCCAGAAGGAAAGCAGTGTGCTCTTAATTCGTTTCCATAGAAAAATGCACAGGCAGTGGCAACCTGTTACGTTAACAATCATCTGACGCGGAGACCGAATATGAAGGTTCCTCTGACACTGACACTGAACTCTTGAATGATTTTCCCTTGTGCTGCTTCTTGTATTTTTATGATTTCCATACTTTGAACTTGAAAAACAATTCTGGAAAGGGGTAAAGGTCTCCCTTTGGCCTTGATCAGACACTGTATCATGTAAACAATCTGTGTCTGAAGAATCTTTTCTTCACCACTGTCAAGTTCAACACCAAGTGGTAAATGAAACGTGTAATCTTAGGGCTCAAACCGACATGGCCAAAGCAAAGAGTTATACAACTGGCCTTTGTATATACTGTCACCAGCTTTAATAAGACTGTACCATCTTTGCCACATTCAACAGCTCACCAATCAATTCGCTTATGATGAGAAAGCTTCACTTTTTAGGTTGCCCTGAAACAGTAAGACACATTTGCCTGAATAATATATTTGCTTGAATAATGTGTAAGGCATTCAATTCATTCATTTTTAACAGACCTACAGCAGTCATTACTTAACATCTAGTAACTAGAAGAATGAAGATCAAAAGGGTTCCTAGATATATAGACAAAAATCTAACAAAAAATTTTAAAAGAAAATTAATTATATTTAGTCAAAACTTAAAAGCAATCAAAATAAAACTAAAAAAAATTGCACGAATTATAAGACAAATAGAGCAAGTTTTATATGATTCAGCTTCTGCAAGTTGCTAAGCCTTCACACTACTAGGGCATGCTTACAATATAATGCCAAGGGGGAAATAACAGGCACACATCTAAATATGTATGTGCATATAAACTGTAAGTATATACATCAATAAATGTGTGCTATATTTCCCAATTCTTAGACTCCATGAACTTTGAAATATGCAGTCATTTTAATAGCAGCTTTTTTGAAGGAAAAAGAAATAGTGCCACATAAAACACATACAACTCTGAGATGCATTGGGGTTACAACACTAAGCCAATATGTGAGGACTATGGGCTTTCTAATAGAGAAAATGAGGCATGTCTGGGCTTAAATGCATGTGAGTTGATGGGTAAGTCATGGGAAAATCATACATGAAGAAAAGCATATCATACCAAGAGTATTGCTTTTTATTGGAATTATATTATTTATCTATTTTTTTATTTTTTTCAATTTTTATTTTGAACATTTATAATATCAACGAAACTGCAACAAAAGTATATTTTTAAAAAGCTTCGCCAAAGAAAGCAATATTGTTACTCAATACAGTACTGTATATAAGGCAAGTTCCTGTCTTTGCATTTCGAGCTCCATCTTCATCAAGGTTGATTTAGAATGCTTTCAGCTATACCTCTAGGAACTTATCTATCCTCCACACTTCTTCTGGAGGAAGGAGAATGTTCACCTTTTTACTTTGTTTTCATATTTCTCTTCCTTGCTTCTTCGGCGCTTTCAGGAGCAGATGGACATTGTTTTAAAAAACCAACCAATAGCAGGGCAGATTTTTCTATTATTTCCTCTACATCTAAACTGACATCGTTTTTCAGAAGTCAATCTCAAACCCAACAATAACTCTTGTCAGATGCAATCAACTCAGACGCTACCTAAATATACCAAATGCATTAATAAGCTTTTCTAGTCATTAATCAAAATTCCTTTTCTCTGTGACACGTCTTATTTAAATGAAAGGTTAGCTCTTATTCTAAAAGGCCTACCTTGGTGGCTCTGGATTTACCCAGAACATCCAGTATTAACAAATAAGTCAGAAATAGTCAGACTTCGCTCAACACACACTGAATTCATAAAGCATGAGCTTTGCAGACATTGTAATTTGTGTGTGCTAACTTCAGAGCACTGTTCTGTAAAGACCAGGACATTCTGCAGGAAATGCTCAGATTTCACAGAGCTCTTCTCAAAACTCAAACTGCCAGAATGCTGCAAGCAAAGGCACTAATACCGCACTATCAATCTTAGTTACAGAAACACAAGACAAGAACTAATGCAAATGACAGTGTTAGCAGGAGAAAGCGCGTGAGGAGCACCATACACAAGAGCAGGGCAAGTGGGCCCAGCCGGGCTCTGCCCAGTCAGTTTTTGTGGGACATGAGCATATAACTAAAATAAAATGTGGACGGCTATTCTTGGAAACTACTTCTAGTTAAAGAGCAGACACAAAGCACCCCTGGCTGAAATAATCATCGAAATTCCCAGCCGTAAAGTACTTGGGGGTGAAAGGGAGAACTCATTTTAATCTCCACCTGGCCAGAATACTCGTAATCAGAGATTCAGGGCGTCTATACCAGACCAACTGTACAGAGTAATCAGAGATTCAGGGCGTCTATACCAGACCAACTGTACAGAGTAANGTAATCAGAGATTCAGGGCGTCTATACCAGACCAACTGTACAGAGTAATCAGAGATTCAGGGCGTCTATACCAGACCAACTGTACAGAGTAACAATCGCATGTACAGACTTCACCCCATCCAAGCTCAAAGGAGCCGCACAGTGAACAGGAGTTTAATTCAAACAAACAAATAAAAGTGCCCGTGTAGTTTTAGTGGTCCATGTGGGTGGAGGGTGTGTGTCTATGTGTGTAGGTGTGTGGGTGTGGGTGTAGGGGTGTGGGTGTATGTGTGTAGGTGTGTGGGTGTGGGTATAGGTGTGGTGGTGGTGGGGGATGGCAAATATGAAGGTCAGCAGACAAATTGCAGGAAGAAAGAAATAAAGGACTTGTCAGTCCTTTATTTAACCATGCAGGTTCTTGGCATGAAATTCAAGTCATTATGACTGGTAGCGAGGACCTTTACCCACTGAACCATCTTACTGGCCCAGGACTATTTCCTTTGTTGATGAGTTCCTGTATTGATCTTAGAACACTCAACAGCATCACTCCTCCCAAGTTAGCTGTTTGTCAGATCATACTCAGTTCAAGACAATGACCCTGGTGAGTTCACCATCCTCCCTGAAGTTACATGATGCCTTGGCCCAGATGTACAGCCCACCTATCTACACAGCTGCATGACTATGGTGTTGTACTAAGATGCATAGCTTCTTCTCCATTTAAGATATCCCAAGCCCTTTAAAACCTAGCACAAGATGAGAGGACCAAAGACTTGCTACTTTGCTTTGCACTTGGTACCTTGACCTTACCCATCCTATACTTTAGTTCCAAGGCAGCGTGTAAAAATCCCAGTGGCTTCCCTCTGCTCATGGGGTCACCTGCCCCTGCCCTGTATCACAAGCATGCTATCATGCCACACAAATCACCAGCCTCAAGAAAAAGAATCAAAATTGAAAACTCATAATCTGAAAATCCTGAATGCCATCATTGTGTGCGAGGGTACCTGGGGCTGAAGACTGTGCTGTTATAGCTGGAATTACAAAAGGGTGGACTCATGATGAGGGGGGGGGGAGGATGGATGCTCCGATGATAGAAGAATAGAAAACAAAGACCATGTGAGGACAGTGAGGAAGCAGCTGTCTGCAGGCTACGGAAAAATCTCAGGAGAGGTCCAACCTGCCAACACCTGCATCTTGAAGTCTGAGCCTCCTGTACTATGATAAAATCTGTCACTGTGGCTTCTATCACTGCTTGTGCTATGTCACCAGAGAGTCCCTATGTGCCTAATACACATGGCTTCACGTCTCTCAAACCCATCACTAAAGCACCTCAGAGCAGAAAATGTTGCAAACAAGTATCCTTATGTTCTTCCTCTCCCCTCGGACACTGAGTCCCTCAGCAAACTCAGATCGCCTCTTGATTCTCATGATGCCTTGGCCCTATCTGCAGCGCTGTCTTTATCCAGTGGCAATCTAGTACCCCCTGTGCACTTAGCACTCCCCATGACGTGCTACACATGGTTACCTGTGGAAGTTCAAGGTATAAAGCCAAAGCAACCTGAATTTAAGGTTCACTTGACCTATTTACTAATTACACCATCTTGACCAAATTATGAATGATCACTAGAGTTCTAAGTATTAAACTATAAAGTGCTAGACATATTTATCTGATGCCCTCAGTGTCAAGCCGGATGTCCAGAATGTCTACACGGCTCTTTAAGCAGAGTGCCAGGAAGGAAGATAGGACATAAGCAAATAATATTTATATATGTTATTATCAAAAACCATACAGGCAGGAGATGAGGAGATACATGCTGATTGAATCATTATGGAACTAAACATACCAATCTTTTCTTTTTAAAAGACATATCAATAGATAATGCCCCTCCTACCTGGCAGAAAACTCTCCATGTCAGCCAGGCTGGCCTCAGGCTCATAAGGATCCACCCACCTTGGTCTCTGTATACATCACCGTGCCAGGCAGATACTATCATTCTCAATCAATACCAGGTCCCAAAATATTATATAGCCTCAAAACAGCATTCATGCCAACCATTCCCAAAGACTGTGTGCATCATATTAGGAAAGCAAGACAGAAGGTGAGAAGAAGCTACACAGGAGAGGCGAGTCAGGAATGAAACAGACAAGAGGTGCATATAATAAAGGGGTTACAAGAACGGTGGCTTGGGGAGAGGAGAGGACACAGGGACAGTAAAGACTCTGGGAGTTCCCACATATAGACTAGGGGCACAAGGCAGGTTCAAGGTCTGAGAACACCCACGGAGCTTAACTTACACTGGGGTTATGTAAGGTTTTTAAGCAAATGCTCAGAATAATCCTGTTAGAAAGAGAAGTGAGAAAACCATAGATAGAGGCTTTAAGTTGCCAACAAGCAGGATCACCAAGGGCATGCATGGTAAGCAGTACCATGACCTGGAAAGAAAGGAAAACTGATTTCATTCATGGAAGTGCCTAGAACAGGGGGAGGCCTTCAATGCAAGAGGGTGGCAGAAAGCCAAGACAACAATCAAGGTCCTTTTCTACAACTAAGGTAAAATCACTAAAGACCCAGACATCCCGATTTTCAACAGGAGACACTTGGAAGCAACACAGTCAACAATGTCATTCTGAACACAAAACTTATCTCTCCTGAGAACTGACATTTTTCATCCTTGATCTGAGGTATATTTGGACTTTAATTCTATATTTGGCTGAACTGAGAATGGCAAACACAATAAAATATTATAAATACAAAACTAATTTTGAAAAAAATTAAACCTTCTAAATTAAGCCTTCATTGGCTTGAACTAACAATCTGGCTGAAATAGAAACCAACTGTCTGGATGCTGAACCCTGGATTCTCAATATGTCCAGCTGAACAATTATGGGGATGAGAAGCCAAAATTACTACCTCATATCTGATTTTAAATAACGAAGGAAATTATCTGTAGTGTAAACTGTCTAACCCTATCAGCAGAGCTCTTAAAGAGAAAAATAATCTCAGGGTTGAATGAACATAACTGACAAGGTGACCCCAAGGCCAATCTTTGCTAATCCTCAACATAGTACCATTAACAATAGGGTATTATATTTGTGAAGAAATGATTCAAAGGCAGCAACAGTCAGAGACTGACAACATGGCAAAAGGACTACATTCAAGGACAACGTCTTGGTGGGTAAGAACCTAAAGTGAGCAAGTGTCTAACAAGCCACCAGGGGGGTCTGTATTCCTTTCTGAGCTCTGTGGTTCACCTCTAGTTTATTAATCATGTTAAAGGACAGAGCCATGACTAACTGAAGCAGGAATTCAGACAAGAAAGAATGGATATTCATAACCTTGAAGACTCTGGACAGACTTCTCCTTTCAAGTAAGAGCTTCCCTAGAAAGCTCCTCAACAGGCACTGTGGTGCTCCGCTGCTGGGGTACTTACGAGGAGGCACCAGACACTGGGTTTGGTGCACAAAACTGCATAAACCTGGGTGTGGTACTCTAGACTGGAATCCCAGCATGCAGAGAGAGAGGCAGTAGACCCACAGATTCATGTACAGCCACATGGTAAGTGTGAGGTCAGCCTGGGTTCATGAGAACTAAGAGGAGCAATGCCAGCTGGGATATCCTGAATCCTGTCGGCCACAAATGATAACCAAGCATAAAGGGATTTTTCTCATAAGCTTGCTCAAACTAGGAAAAGCTATGGAAATATCCTCTGAAATTTTTACAGTAGATTTCCTGGGTTAAAAATATGCATGCTTAGTTTTGACATACAGCAATATATACTGAAGAACTGAGAGCATAAAACTCTGCATCCTACAGCATACGGAGAACCCATTTAAGAGATTTCGAAGGAATGTCCCCCACCCCTGGCCACCTCTACTTCTTGTATGAAATAAGAAACAGGTAGAGAACAGAGTGTGGCTCAGAGGTAGTGTGCTGAGCTGGCTTGGAGTGGGATCCTAGGTTCAACACTCAGAATAGTGGGGGGAAGGAAATAAATACATGGGGAAACATGGGGCAAGTACCCACTATTGTGACTCGGGAAGTATCCTGAGTCTCGGCTTTCTTGCCTACAGAATGTATGGAATAATCGCCATCTTGTAGGACCACAGACTAACAGGTAAAATAACATGATATGACAGGAGCCCATCATCCTAAAGGCAGCATGCAACAAATGACTCTACTAGTAGTTTCAAAGCCAGAAAGTCAGGGTTCAAGTCCAAACTAGTCTCTTATAAGCTATTTGGTCCAAGGCTAAATATTTTACCTCCCCATGCCTCCAAATTCACTTCAGAGGATAATAACAGCAGCTACCTCCTAGGGTTGTAATGGAAATTAAATGAATTATGCTAGCACAGGCAGAGTTTGAGCATACCTGACAAGTAATAATGCTAGTGGGGGAAAGTTATTATTTTAGACAGCAAATTCAATATTCTAAGTTCTATTTCCAAATCCAGTCATTCTGCAAGTGGAGCTTCACCATGTCAAGAGCGAAAGCACAGCTGTGGGAGAAGATGCCAGTTACAGCCAGCAAGAAAGACAAGCTCATTTGCATGGAATTGTGAATGCAGAGCGCCTCCTTCTTGTTGGCTGAACAACATGATTACATGCATTTTGCCAGATATAATTTCTTGATTGACTCTTTCTTGGATATTTATAAGATACAAATGTATAAATCAATGTATAAATATAATCCATTTAGAAATACTATGGAAAAACTAAATTATTTTTTAAATATACCACCTAGAATAGTTACAACCAGTTAACACATGAGATTATCTTGTCTCTTTAAGCAAGTAATTATTCCAGTTTTCTCATCTGAAGCAATTAGAACAATTTTGCTACCCCTAATATCTACCGTACATGTGCAAGTATATATGTACACTTGCATTTAGCTCTTTATGTGCTGTTTGAAGAAAGGTGTTCTTATTAAAAACCATCTCCTTCTTTAATGAGAAAAATATCTCAAAATATTACCTATGAGAAAAAAAGAAAAGCATATTTTGAGTTTTGTCTGTTTCAAGGGTCTATGGGATTTTCTCACCTTACCCATTTCTAACACACAGGAACAATGGTGAAGACTTAACCAGAAGCAGAGAAAGGAACAGATGTGTGCCACTCACAAGACAAGAATGTGCTCAATAGTGTCTTGAATTTAATTTCTTTTCCACCTGCACTGAGCGTCAAGAAATCCATGGTTATAAACAGGGGTCACCAGACGATTTTTTAAATGAACAAAATGCTCTTTTCTTTTCAGTCTATTTTTAATCCGCCAAAAACTTATCCCAGTGATTTTATAAATGTCACGTCACTTAAAAGTTGCCCACTGTTTTATTTGCCATTATATACTATGCGTGTAGGTAAGTGCTTCCATCATGTATCATGTTCTTTAACAAAATTTTTGAGACAGAGGCGGACACCTATGAAGACATTTCAGTGAAGTGACCCATAGCATCGGCTCAGAACACCTGTAGTTTTGTGAGAGACTGCTGCCCGCACGAGCAAAGGAGAAGAGGCACACATCTATCCTTAGCTCGGTGACAGGACATTCCAGAACTAGAGTCAAGGGATACACTTTACAGTAAACGTCTATCAAGTTCATACTGCAGCAATAACTTCAGAGTGGTGGATGGATGGATGGATAGATGGAGAGAGAGAGAGAGAGAGAGAGAGAGAGAGAGAGAGAGAGAGAGAGAGAGAGAGAGAGANGAGAGAGAGAGAGAGAGAGAGAGAGAGAGAGAGAGAGAGAGAAGATGGACATATCAATGAGCAGACAGATGGCTACATAGATGGTTATGTGAGTGAGTGTCTAAATGGATGAACTGGGAGATCACTTTTCCAGGTTTTATAGCTAGACTAACAGCCATTGGACTAAGGTAAACATGATAGCTTGCAAGCTGGAAGCATTCCTTATTGTGAGAGAGTAAAGAAGATGATTCACCCCCTCCCGCCCCCCCAATCTAAAGCACAGCGGTCTCTAAATTCACAGGAACGCTTTCAAAAAGATGGCGATCCTGACTTGCTACACAGGTTGTGGGACGGTAGTACTCTGGGGACTGTGTTCCATGACCCCACAGCACTCCTCAGAGCTGGCTTTGGAACGAAATTTAAATGAACAAATCTGAACAGCAGCTGCGGTAAATCTAGCATCCAGAGATGCGGTCCTCACACTGCAGGGTTCCAAGCATCAGAAACAACTCTCTTTCCTCTGAGAGGTGCATTATGGATCCATAGGACATTCTGAAAATTAAATAAAGGAAGTGACCATCTTCAGTTCCATGCAAAGCCAAGCCCACAGAGCAGCTCACACACAAGGCCATGTCCTCAAGTTCAGGACAGTGACGTATCAACTAAACAAAACCGTTGAGTAATGTTCTGGGTTGTGCGTCTCTCATGTTATTTAATAAAAACAAACAAACAACAGAACAGAAAAGAGGGACTGGCCAGCACAGTGCCTGTTACATAATCATGAAGATTGGAATTTGGAGTCTAAGAATCAGAGCAACTAGTTAGGCATCGTAGGACACGCTAATCAGGCCAAGGCAGGAAGACCTTACTGTCCAGCTAATCTGGTGAGCTTCAGGCTAGTCAGAAACCCTAAATCAAACGGGGGTGGGGGGCACTGAAGAGAAAGCTTAGTGGTTAAGAACAACTACTCCTCTTACAGAGGACCAGAGCTTAGTCCCCTGCATCCATACCAGGCAGAGCAGAAACTGCTTCTAACGCCAGCTCCAGAGGCTCTGATGCCCTCTTCTGGTCTCAATGGGGAGTTACACATACGTGATGTACATATGTATAATTAGGCACATACACATTGACATAAAATTTTTTAATTACTCTTTTAAAAATATATGGTCAAGAGTGACTGAAGAAAACACCTAAGAAAATGCCTCTAGCCTACACACACATGTAGGTATGCACACACACACACACACACATACACACACACACACACACACACACACACACACACACACACAGAGGTATATGTGTACATACACACAGGAGCATGTGTGCAAAGAGAAAAGAAAGGGGGGAGGGAAGCTGTTCTGTATAGCAGCAATACGAGGACAAAATCTTCGAGAATATCAGTGTCGGAAACATATCCTTGTAGAGTCATTCACATTTCCCGCCACCAATGTCAAGTAACTCTAAGCAAATTTTACTAGAGTAATGATAGGAGAAAGAGGCTACGAGAGACAGCGAAGAAAGAGTGAAATCATGTAAAGTAGAGGGGTGGAAAGGCACCCACTGTTGGAGTAGTTAACCCAGGAAGGTTTTCCTCCGGCCTGATCCTTTCAGGACTTCCCAGGTGGCATCCTTTTAGTGACTGGGCTAAGTGATGCATGATAAATGGCCCCCAGCCTGTACCCACCATCAACAGAAGCCCACTTGGCCCTGGCTGCGGAAACAGAAAGGTCATTCATTACCCAATGTGAACAAACAGAGTGCACGTTTGTGATAAATAACAGCCATTATTGAACTACAGTGCTCTCTGGGAATTCCCCAACACTTCCTTGACATTAATGTACTATTTGTGGAAGGCTCCGTGAGGCTCTCTCAATATTATTTAGTGCTTCATGTTTTATGTGGGACACTATGAGACATTTACTCCTTTGTTGGGATGCAAGAGTCTCAACAAATATTGAATACCTCCTTTCATATCACAAGCCAACTGGTAAGGCATATGTCTGGGCACAAGGTTAGCAGAGGCTAAGCCCACACTGAGCATAGAAGAGACATGATGCAGTCAGGTTTGATCTAAGCAAAAGGTCAATCACACATATTGCTGTCTCATACTATGGACCAAAGAAGAAAAACGGAATTGTGAAAAATACTATCTGGATCCACAGACCCACAGATCCACGGATTTTACAGATCCACAGATTCACAGATCCACAGACCCAGAAATCCACGGATTTTACAGATCCACAGATTTTACAGATCTACAGATTCACAGATCCACAGATTCATAGATACACAGATACACAGACCCAGAGATCCACGGATTTTACAGATTCACAGATCCACAGACCCACAGATCCATGGATTTTATAGATCCACAGATTCACAGATCCACAGACCCAGAGATCCACAGATTTTACAGANACAGATTCACAGATCCACAGACCCACAGATCCATGGATTTTATAGATCCACAGATTCACAGATCCACAGACCCAGAGATCCACAGATTTTACAGATCTACAGATTTTACAGATCCACAGATTCACAGACCCACAGGGACTTGAGAACCACAGTGCACCTCTTTCCTCACAATCCTCACCACGGTGTTTACACACTAGCTGTGCCGCCCTATCCTTAGGAGTTCTTTTCCCAGCCCTTTTCAACCTGCTCAGTTCTAAGCCCATCCTAACTGACTCTGCTCCAGTGAATTCCACCCCTTCCAGGCCATGGCCCTTCATCCTCTGGTTCCCACAGAAG
Organism: Mus pahari; assembly: GCF_900095145.1. Taxonomy (NCBI): domain Eukaryota; kingdom Metazoa; phylum Chordata; class Mammalia; order Rodentia; family Muridae; genus Mus; species Mus pahari. Next base: position 3,876,860 of record NC_034597.1, on the reverse strand, counting down.
CTCCTCAAGAGCATTCAGGAAGTGCCTAATAATGTATGGCAAGTGTCTTTGGCAAGTCTATGACCCTGCCCTCATTACTCACTGTCAACCACATGCTGGCACTGTGCAAATGGAGGGGTCACGTCATGCACAGAAAGACTTTATATGCCTTGCTTTAGACTAGTGGCACCCTCCGATGGCATAGAGAGAGCTAAGGATGTCACAATTTACATATTACCAAGTGCTGGCATCTACACGTGACACATAGTGATTATAAACACATGTATCACTATGTGAAAGGGTGGTCAGGTGCACACACACACTCACACTCTCGCTCACACTCACACACACACACTCACACTCTCGCTCACACTCACACACACACTCACACTCTCGCTCACACTCACACACACACACTCACACTCTCGCTCACACTCTCACACACACACTCACACTCTCGCTCACACTCACACACACACACTCACACACATACATACACACTCACACTCACACACACACACACTCACACACTCACACACACCAAACAATATCCAGACAGTGAGAAGGTCTCGGTTCCTATGGAAAAGCATGTCCTGAATAATAACCTTTTAAAATATGACAATTATTTTGTCAATAGGAAAATGTGGAATACAGAAACCATGTAGTGTGAGATGAAATTTCACAATAAAAACATACAGAGAGGTATAAACAAAGCACACAACAGAAATGTAGCAGTCACTTAATACTAACAGAAAAATAAAAGCTGCTACATGCGGAAGTAAGTCAGCAATAATGACCGAGTTGTGTTAAGAATCATCAACTAACTGAAGAATCGTATTAAGAAAAAACCTATTTTGATATTTAAAAAGAGAACTTGAATTTGCCAAAACATAAAAATCTGTTAAGTGGCATATATGAAGCAATGTACTATTTTATTACACCATACCATAAGAATTTTATAGTGCTTTACAATAAATAAGACATGAGCTCTGCTCATGAAGCAACCTTTTTACAAAGTATATAATACCTTATGTTCTGAATTTCTAATGTAGATACAGCAGGTTCAGGTTAATTGCCATGACTTATACCCTGGAATATAAGATCTTTGTATTTCTCTTACCTGATATTACTGTTTAGCATTTTTATTCAAATACAGCCAATAGAGCTTAGCACTAGGACACAGCAACAGTTAACACTGCAGGCAGGGACACCACAGTGTACAAAGTGGTGAGGAATGTTTGAGGATGCATCTCCATCAGTTACATAGGATACAGAAACAAGAACCCTATGTTCTAACCTCCTTCCATCTCTCCAGTCAAATGAGTGATACTTGCTAAGGAGATAAATAAGGGGGGAGATGGAGCCTAATTATGTACTTAGGTGACAGGGAAACTAGAGCTGGAAAACCATCTCCAACAGTATAAATTATACATTAAAACTCCAAAATATGATTTTGACCTAATATTTCCCAGAAAGAGCAAGGTTATTCAGCCAAAGAAAAAGTTCTCCAAAACAGAAACTTAAAACAACATGAGTTGTCTTGCTGTTCACTGGCACGGACTAAACGTGAGATGGCCCAATAGGATCATCTGTGTCCCCACCTGATAGCACGATTTTGGCAGATGCTGGAACCTTTGGAAGGACCACTGGAGTCACCCTAGGAACTGTCCCTTCCCCGGCCACTTGTCCATAACAAGGTGAAGCTGCTTCCCTGTGATCATGAGACACATAACCATGGACTACACTCTCTGAAGTCACCAGACACACGTACCAATCTCTTCCAACGTACGTGGTCTCTATCAAGTATTTTTGTCATAGAAATGGAAAAAACAACCCAATTACCACACTTCCCTCCCTCTTGTCTCATCTGTGGGAGGCAGTCTGAAAGCTCTTCCTTCGAGCTACCATAACTGCAGAACACAGCATAGTGGTAGAAAGAAAAGCGCGCCCTCAGCCTCCCGTCGCCCCCCCAAGGCAGACACCACATGACCCACTGGGTTAATAAGGAGTGTGTGAAACCGCATCGCAGCCCCACTCCACGCCTGATCGTGTTCAAGACTCAGGTGCAAAGTAGAAGCTAGTGGAGGGTGAAATGCTCTCTCCCATGTTAGGAAGGGGAGAGAGCAGTGCACTTCCTGGGACACAGAAAGCACTGTATAAATCAGCACCGGGCTTCAGGATAGGCTAGGAACTGGTACGTAAAATAAAAGCTTTAAAATCTAGAAAGGTTTATGTTTCTGGAACTTATCATATAGACTCTAATCCCACAGATGGTAACAGGCATAAAAAAGAGGGTTTACTCAAGCACACATAGATACAGTTATCATCCTCAGGAAAATTAGACCCAAATCCAGGCCATAATAAGTGTTCAGGTGAAAAGGAAAGCCATCCACACCCTGTTAGCAAATCGGAAGTCAATAAAAGGCAAAGAGGAGGCAATCCTACAGACACTGGAGTTCTAAAGAGGGGAGTGAGGGTGAGGTGAGAAATGCATTACCCAGTGATTTCCACTGACCTGATCAATCAGTGCCAGCCTTCAGTGTCATAGCCACTCAGCCACACAGCAAGCAGGCTAGCCCCTGGTGCTGCACCATGTTAGGGCACTTACACTGATAGTCACTCTCTGGAGGGAGGGAGAGTAAAAGTTCACAGCAGATACCCTCTGCATCTCCAAGAGATGAAGGAAGATTATCCTAACTAAATCCCAACCTAACAAAAAAATAAACAAAAATAAACAAAATAAACAAAAGTTTATTTTGATATATCAGTTTATTCTGTTCTAAATCACACAGTTAATAGTGATAACAATATCTAAAGATTTTTCGATATTGTTCTTATATCACATACATTCACTAAGGAATTTACATGATTTCAGTGACACAAAATTATTTCTACTCATTTCAATCTATTAATGAAATTATAGTTAGCACTTAAAAATTAGACCAAATCTCAAATCTTACTCTAACCTTTATCAAATTTATTTCAATCTAAATGTTCTCTACTGGATCATACTTCCAAAATCTAGTAACTAACACCTACTTTAGGTTTATTTATGCACCTGTGTTCACAGTCATGTGTGACAGAGTCTTTAAAGACCTCAACAGTAAGTACAGAATACTTACCTTGTTACATTGCCCACTGTATCCTCACCATCTCTGCGGATTGCAACTACAAGCAAAGGCATCTTGTGAGCTGCAAATTACTATCTGCAAATCTCCCTTATTTCTTTCGATATAAATAGCCACATACTTGAAGCATTTAGCTCACTTTGCTTTAAAATAAAACCGGAGAGGGGAGTTCTGACTAATAACTGGGAGGTGTTTTTCTAGCTGATATAAATCCAGAGGACAGCTATACTGGTGCAGTACCAATGTCCAGATCCTTACAAATCATCCCTGACACAGGCTCCAGGGAAGGGAGGTAGATCCTGGGCCACATTGGGCTAGGTCACATCTCTTATGCTGTGTTACTTTGAATAGTAGCCTTTGACTGGACATCAACCCAATAGTCAAATAGTTTAGAACTTTTAGTTTACTCCATTTACAATATGCTTGTTTGTGGGAAAATTATAATCTTACTAAAAAATTCCATTTAGACTGAAAAGTTTCACAGTGGACTCAACACATAGCTTTGGTTTTTCCCACTGCAAAAGGAGTCATCTTTGCTGAAAATCTTAGCCATCTTCCACCCAGATAGACTTAGAGTAAAATTCCCCGGTTAACATCCACCTTCGTTTCTCAGATCTTGTGCCTCTCACAACGCACAGAATGTGTAGATCAGGTCAGGCTGCCAACCAGAGAGCCCCAGGAATGTACCTGTCTCCACCTGCGCAGCACTGGGAAGACAAGAGCAGAGGGAACATCCAGCTGCCTAGCTATGCTACACGGCTTCTGAGGAGCAAATTCCAGCTCGCAGGCTTGCAAAATGAGCACTGTGCCACCTACTAACTAACCCACGAAGACAAGTTAAGAGTGGCTGGGGAGATTTATTCAAAGTCTCCAATGGAAACCAAGTCTCCACCATTTTCCACCGTTCCTATTCATCATCTCTGCCTTGCTGGACAGGCTTTCAAAGAACTGCAAGCATCCCTGCCCTGCCTCACCTCACCAACTTCTATTTCGCCTCTGTGAAAAAGAACCATGTTTTGTCTTTCCCTTAATACTCTACAACATAAACTGAATGACTACAGTATAAGTTTCTCACTGTCTCTGCTAAGTAACACTGAGCTCACTTTAAATGTGCAAAATCTGTACGCCAAAAAGCCTACCACAATTAAACTCATCTTGAACCTATGCATGGAGCAATGTAACTTTACTGAGGAAAAAACCCTTGTACAACAGTTTCAGCTTCTACACAGCCCCAACCACTCCCAAATGCAACCAAACTTTGGGATGTCAAATGCATCTAAAAGGATAGAGAAAAGATGAGAAACATTTAGCCTGGGGCGATCAGATTCATCAGGGGGGCAGTACTGATCCTATTCAGCAAACAGATACCCATCTTATACTTCCCTTTCACACTGAGGCATCGGGGGCAAGGAAACATAGCTGCATACACTCTGTATGTATACACAGTGTAAAAACCTGACCCAAAGCACACATTCCTACTCTGGCTTCTCCTTTCTAGGGGCATACATGAAGACACTGATAAAGAGGCACTTCACCATTCTGTGTGGCTACAAGAAAAAGACATTTAACTAAGAGGGTGAAGATCATCACATGAAGGACCAACAACTATATTCAGCACCAAAATAACCTATTGGTGGCCATGTAAAAATAGATTCGTGATGGAAAATTCCTCCTAGCTTAAACTGGCAAGTAATCCTCCAGACTACGAGAATCATCTCTAATTTTACTCTCTCAAGTCTGTGATGCAGCTCCTTTCCCTAAGTGTCTGGTTTGTTTTTCTGTGCACTTGCCTTTATGAATAGCTGGAGCTCCTGTGAGGATGAACGGGGCTTTTCTTTCTTTCTTCCAAGGTCCATGTTCCACACTGTCTGCCATGACGGACAGCACTATGTCTTAGGTGCTAGGGCTCATAAATGGAAGACTCTGATCTGAAGTCATGGACAAGAAAGAAATTCTCTGAATGCCAGGCTAATATTCCCAGTAGACCACAGTTATTCCAAACTGACTTCCATCTTTCTCAATTATAATGCAAAAATCCAACCCTTCTACTGTAAAAATGAGGAAGGAAAAAGAAAAAGGGACCAGTTGTTTTAAAAGGCACAGAAGCCAAAGAAACAGCGCTAAGGAGACAAGAATGTGGCCTCTGAGAAGCTATTCTGCAAACAAATTCAGAGAACAAAGTCCTAATGTGCCCTGGTTGGAGTCTCTTCTCAGTTCTGCCATTAACTAAAATGTACCTACAGAGCAGGCAAGATGGCTCAGTGGGTAAAGGCACATGGCTACTTGAGTTTAACTCCTAGAGCACATATAAAAAATGGAAGAAAAAAACATACTCAGAAAGCCATCCTCTGACAGCCAGACAAGCACCACGGCATACACCCGCTCCCACATCCGTCCACACGCACGCTCCCATAAACATAAAACAAGATGCAGCTACTTAGGTAGCTTGCTGAACCTGCTTAGGTGCAGTCACCTGGCCCCTGGCAGATGAAGAGGCAAACAGACAACCATGGTATGTGTGTGCCTTTCAAGTACTAAGTGATGTTTCTGAAGGACTATACCCAGGGCAAGCTACAAAATGTACAACGCCGGAAATAGCGGTCAGCATCACAGGAAGTGTTTCAAATGCAGTGATGTAAGGGAAACTGCACACACTTCCTGGGAGAACACTCTCCATCACTGTCACATTAGCCCTAGCTTCATTCATATCTGCTACTTAGCATTTACCTCACAATGCATTTCTCTCGGAGCCTCACACCTCTTTAATCTTCCTGTCCTTTGCTCCTCCCTTTTGTCTCTTTCTCATACCCTTGGGGTTGTCCTGCTTTCCCTCATTACCTTTAGAATTCATCCCATATCACTCGTTTAATTCTCTGTGTTCCAACATAAAATGGAGGAAAAAAAAATAACCACCTCCCACCAAAGATTTAATCCTATAAACTGCATTAGAGATATGAGTCAAATATGCAAATAAGGACTAGTCAAGATGTATGATTCTGATGCCCATTATAAATGAAAACATTAAGCTGTGTAGAGTCAAGAAATAACTATAGATACGGGGATATAGTTCAGTAGTATAGCTCAGGCCTGCTTAGCAAGGATAAAGCCCTGGGGTCCATACTTAGCAACACTGAAAGACCAACCAAAACAAAAAACAAACAAACAAACAAACAAAACAAAACCAAAAAAAAAAAAAACAGTATTAGTAGCTACAGAAAAATCTACACTGAAGTTAGTATTATTAAAGGGGAACAGATTCCATAAGTAACACGCCATACAAAAAGCACAAATGTGGTGCATGCAGAAAAGAATACACCAGTAAATGTCCGTGAGTAATCAAATAATAACCACATTGAATAAAAGTGTTAGAAACATAAGAGATAATGAAGTTATCCAGAAAGGCCAGCGAACCCTAGGAAATCCCAGCCACATGTAATTTCCCACCAACAGAATATAGAAAGTACAAAATCAGGATCCCCAGAAGATAGACAAGGCTAGATTTTAGCTCAGGAATGCTAATCTGGCAGTAGTCAGAGATTTAACACATTAATTTAATACATTAATGTCTGACCACCTACAGAAGATGGTGGAAGAAAGGGAGTAAACCAGAAAGATAGATGGTCATTGTCCATCGTGATGAGGACTCCCACGTGTCAACCTGGCCTGGCCTTGTGATGTCCATGGATCGGTTCAATGTTATTTCTAGGTGGGCCTGTGGATGCTGCTATATGAGATAGGCAGTTGAATCAACTGACTGAGAAAAATAATGGCTCCCTTCAATGTAGCTGAACATGATCCAATCAGATCTTTCACTATTGGCTGTATGGTGTCTCCGGCAGGAGTCATTTTGTCTCATGACCTTCATATTCATCATCACCTTCATAATCACACCAGGCAGTTCCCGAAAAATTGAACACTTCTTATGGAAACACTTGGGCTACAAATATTTCAGACTGGGGGTTTGGGCGCTTCGAGAACACTTGCAATGCAACGCAAAAGTTTTGTGAGATGCTATTTTCCATTTTTAGTACTGTATGAAGAAGTCAAACGTTTCAGTTTTGGAGTATCCCAGATTTGGGTATAGCAGATCAGGGATGTTCCAACTGGCACGTCTGTTCACGGGTTCTGCACCTCTTTATACTGCTGGCTGGCCAACGTAGCAACTCAAATCTCCAGTTGATGCATTCAGTGCTTCATACTCTATAACTGCCTTCAAGACCCTTGAATCTATTCTTTTTCATCATTATTAATGAAAGCCAAAATACATGAAATATTTTAAAAGATATAAATTTTCCAGTCCAAAAATTCCATTATTGAGATGTTCTGTCAATTACATAATTTTCTTCTGTTTTACTATGTGTTTTGTCTGAATCACTGCTCACATGAGCTCCATTCATTAAGATAAAACAATATGCTTTTAAATCTCCTATAACCTCTAGACTCCCTCTTTATCTCCTTAACCCACTTTTACTTGAAATAAATGTTACCTGCTTTATTTTGGAAGGCTTCCCAAAATCAGCTTTATGTCTGTTCTACTGGCAAAGAGAAGCAAAATGCTTGTGTGGTCTGAGCCAGGCTTATACACTCTGAGGTGGATGGATGCCTAACAGCCAAATTGACTGGAGGTTCTATTTGAGATCTTTGCTTTAGTTCTCTGAGTCACTTCAGTTCCTTAAGGAGAACTGAAACCTAAAGCTGTCATCTCCAGCAATTGGAGCTCCTTAGAATTAACTGGCAACATGACAATGATTCTTTAAGAAAAAGCCATCCATCACTGGATTTTTCTTAGAAATAAGAAAAGGCCAACAAAAGCGTCTCAGCTCCTATTGGACGTGGTAGGTAGCACTTATAATCCTGGCACTTGGAGGCTGCCATAGAGGAACAGCAATTCTGAGATGAACTTGGGCTATGTAGCAAAACCCTACCTCAAACTAAAAAACAAACAAAACAAAACCAAACAAACAAACAACTTTCTCCAAACCAAAACTCTCACATTCTCACCTACCAATGTCTTCAGTTAAACTGTTACGTTTTTGTTTTCATTTAATTAATTTAAATAAAAAGGGTGATTGGTTTAGCTTTAAAACAGTATATATATATATATATATATATATATATATATATATACACACACACACACACATATATATATATATACACATACATACATATACATATATCATTCTTACTGTGCAGAAAAGTATAGGAGGTAAAAGTAACCAAATTAGCTACTGGCCAACAAGTTTCATAGCATAAAGCTAAATTTGATGCGATCAAAGGATTAGCCATTCTTATGCTCCAAAGGACAAGAGAGTTTCTCTCGATCCGCATGAGGAAAGTAGCATGTGGCAGCGGTAGCTCACAAGGCCTCCTGTCCACTCGAGTCACTGCACTTCCATCCTTTGTCCCTCAATTCACCAACTGTCAATGAGGCAATGGTCAGATGTAGGCCCCTCTGCAAACCATTTTCAAAAACAACACAAGCAAACTCAATCAGTGTGGTCATGGGAATTTCTCTGGGAAGCTGATGGCCAAGAAATATTAAGGCCTTAGAAAGCAGTGCCACCCAAGTGCCCTGGCACTGGATTGAGTATGGTCGAGGAGCCATCCAGTGTTCTACTCTGCACCCACCCCCGGACCGAAATCAGCAGGAAATCAACACTCCTACACAGAGCACCGCTTCTGCACCACTTCCTGTACCACTTGGCCACCATTATGGGTTGCCAAGAATTGAGGCTTGGCAAGACAGTCCTGTATCTATCATAGGACAGCAGGCGAGAAACATTTCAGGCTTGCCATGCATCTTCTACAGTCAAAAGGTCTTCATTTGTCACTAATACTTTTAAGCATTAAAATATAGCAAGTTATTGTTAAATGTAGGAAAGAAAATAACCCAAGATGAGGCAAAGGTGGCCATAATGAGAAGTCTATTCTAGAATTCCCAAACGCGAGTTATGTATTTGTGGTATATCAAGAACATGGTGTGCTTTATTTACTACTGTGTCTCCAGTGCCAGTAACTGTGCCCAGCATGGAACAGGCACTTCATAAATATTTATTAGATGGATGCATGGACCTTCCTTGACCTAATAAACTTCTGCCGTTTCTCTCATCTTGGTAATGACGGAGACCATACAGCAGTATGGCTCTCAATAAGCATTTGCAATAAAGGATGGATAAACTACTTTTATTCAGTGAAACAATGAAGCCTCATCATCTGGGTACCTATGATTTTGCCAATATATAAGCGTGTATTCTCTGATTAGTTCAAATGAGAGATGACACTGGGAAATGGTTATCCCCGTTGTAATGTATTCCATCTACAAGGCTCCTCTGGAAACAGGGGTGCAGCCAATTGAGACACTAAATAAAACAATGAGATTTCTTTTAATAATAAACAAAACAAAATCAAAGCAAACAGCAGCCATTAAGGCCAAGCTAGAAAGCAGATCTCACAGAAGCTGAGCCAGAGGCTATCATGCTAAGGGAGACATGGACTGCATTCATAGCTCCACAGATGGAAATTTAAATACATCTGCAGGGGCTGAGGAGATGGTTCAACTGGTAAAGAGGCTGGTGGCCCTGTGAGAAGGAACTAAGTCTAGATATAGAGTACCAATCTAAAAAGCCAGGCATGGTGCATGTACTTGTTTGCTTGTTTGTCTGTCTCTTTTAGAGAGGATCTTTATATGTAGCCCTGTCTGTCTATTTGTCTGTCTGTCTGTCTGTCTGTCTGTCTGTTTTAAACAGGATCTCTCTATGTAGCCCTGGCTGTCCTAGAACTCACTTTGTAGATGGCGACTGTCTCAAACTCACAGAGATACTCCGGTCTCTGCCCCTGCCTCTCACGTGCTAGGCTTTAAGGTGTATACCAGTGTGGCCAGTTTGTAATCCTTGTAGAGGAGAGTCAGCAACAGGATGACCCCTGGGAATTGCTGTCTGGCCAATTCAGCTAAGTCAGTGAGAAAGTGATTCACAGAATACAGGTCAGGCTGGAAAGATGGCTCAGTTGTTAGAGCACTGGCTGTTCTTCCAGAGAACAGAGTTTTAATTCCCAACACCTACATGGCAGCTCACAACTGTCTGGAACTCCAGTCCCATCACCTCTGCGGTCGCCAGGCATGCATGTGGTATGGGCACTCATACCGGCAAAACACTCACACACATATAATTAATTAACTAACTAACTAAGAGGTTAAATGGAGATCAAGAAAGACAACTGTGAGTCATCCTCTGACCTCTGTAGACATGTACACACACATGAACACATCAACACACATATATGCATACAGAGGTTCATCTCAGCATCTAAACCTCAGTGTTTTTATTCATAGAGCAGGCATAAAAACTGCTTGTTCCTTAGCAGTTGCTGTCAGAGCAAATGAGAACAAACACACAACACACTGAGCAAGGTGTTTGGCACAGATACTTATGCAATAAAATGTACTTGGCTGTGTCCTTCATGATCACCCTCAAACAAAAGAAGGAAACCTGTTAAGTTAGAAAGCACAGACACCCTTCAAGGCACCTACATATTTAATTAGAGGTTCTTCCTTTCTCTTTTCTCTCACTCATGAGCCACCCCAAGTAGCTAATCTTGACTGTACAGAATTTCCAGGCAATCTTCAAAGTGATTCCCATTTCCCAAAGGTCTGAAAGGACCTTAACAGCAGATCTGAAGACACACACTCAAACAAGCAGACAACCAGGTTGCTAAAGAGAGTAGGGAGAGGCTGAAAGGCAGCAATTCAAACATCAACACAGCAAATCACCAGCTCACTGTTGACAAACAAAGCCAGCCCTTCAGTTGGTTCTGGCCTTCTTAACCCACTAGAACCAGCTACTGGGAAAAGCAGCTAACAGACCAACTGTCTAGAATCCAGGAATTCTCATGATGAACACTGAGTTTTACAAGGAAGTTAAGTTTGAACGAAAGTTATTCAGGATGATCTGAAGGCTCCAGTGTCCACAGCAACTGAAATGTGCATTATGTAAAAATGCATAACCACTACTCGTAGATCTGAGCTTAGAGCAGTGTGCTCTCATTTACCGTTAAACCAAACAGGACCATGTTGGGTCATGTTCAGTCGGCATAGAATACTACTATATGGTAAAGAAAAATGGATCACGCCCAGAAATGACAGTAAGAAGATAAGACTTGACTGGGTGACAGGTACATTGATAAAAATGAATGAATGAATGAATGAATGACTGTCAGAATTGTTCCTAGTTACCCACATGACAATAATCTGAAATCATTATTTTGACATATTAAAATTAAACAATCACAGCTACCGGAGAGAAAATGTACCAAGAAACCTTGTGCTTTGTAGGGACGATGAGTTCTATGGGGTTACAAGGATCTTAGCATCCCACAAAATAACATGTACCTGTTAAAGCGTGGTACCTGTCAGTTACATTCCCTGCGGAGACAAATTTGTCCCTAGTTCTCACACTGTGTCCTCACACACAGTTTGAACGAAAAGCTTTTTAAGAAGATGAGCTTGCTAATAAATTGAATTATTTCTGTTGTGCCACAACTAATGGAGAGAAAGCGCAGAGCTCAAGATGAACAATAATCTAAACCTTTGGATCTGATTTGGAACCTAATGATATTCCGTGACTGGCAGGGAAACAAAGTGAAGACAGACCCGCAATGCCAGGCAAGGTGTGTTGTCAGCACTCAGAAGGTGATTTTTATGGTTGGAGCCTGTGGGAATTTGGAAAAGGTCCATGGTCCCATTTTCTCCGTTATCTCAGTGACACAGCAGATTACACCCTTAAGTTTAACAATGTATATTTGTTCTGTTAATCACAATACAAAAAGTTCCAGTTGTATTCTGGAAGGGGAAAAGAGCAGATCACTTCACCCTTGATAGAACTAGGCAGGTGTGTGTGTGTGTGTGTGTGTGTGTGTGTGTGTGTGTGTGTGTGTGTGTATGGCAAAAAGAGGCAAGTGGCACCAGAGACTATAGTGCTTCATTCCCCATACCACTGAACATTAGGACTCCTCTCAGTCTTGCTGAAAAACAGATACAATGCACAACTTGTCCCTTGCACAGGTCACATCACAATGTTGTGTGATCAGAAGAAAGGTAGAAAATGTGGAGGAGCCACTTATTTCTTGCTCACAGGAACCTGGTCACACTAGGTGAACAAAAGATCACCTGGGCCAAGGTACCTTTCATTCAGGGACCACCAGCATCTACTGGTCACCATAGTTCTTGTTCTTCTCAAGGTAGCTAGAAGAAGCCCAGAGGATGTGTCAAGTGGCCCGAGCTCCCTGTTCATCTCCCTTCCAACACAGAACAAAGAGGCCCACAGAGCCCTGCACACAGCCATGGGGTGGGAAATGTCCTCAGATTGCCCAAGCAGAAATCACAGAGCAGACGTGCAGTAACAGCTGTTCCGTGGTGTTAGACCTGAACGAGCAGTTCTTCCTACCCATTTCCACCTTGGCATATATCCTCCTGATGACCCTCCCTCCCCACTACAGTGGGCTAAGAGAGTTGTGGGCAGCAAGGGCATGACTCTTTGGCTGGGAGGTGGCCACTCATTCTCTGTAATTTCACCTAAGTGGTGCCCCATTTTGGCAAATTCTGGAGCCATAATTACAGACCTTCTTGGGAACAGGGTATCCATTTGTCCTCAAGTTACATACAATAAATTATAATATATGCCTATCCCATCTGATTGGTGGGAGGATACGTTTATCTTCCCATCAAAGGCCACAGTGGAAAAAACAGCTTCCACACATACAAGACAGAGAGCAGCAGTATCTGTGCAGAAGCCTGGGGCATGCAGTCTGGGGTAAGTGGAGGCAGACCCAGCACAGGAATCTGAAGACCAGGATCTACACAGCAAGTGCACGGTGGCCTTCCCTAATAGTCATGTGCCTACAGAAGAGAGATGGTGGCTCTAGAACAGGAAATAAGCTCCCTAAACTGGGGCTATCTGTGCGGGTGCCTTAACAGGGAGCCATTTCCTTAGACTAGTTATTTGACGCATGCCTGTTCCTCTCTAATTTTTCCTCACTTGGGATTCTGCCATGTCTCTGTAACCTTCCAAGAGAACTATTCCTCAATCAATACTGAGATCCTGCACTACTCCTGTTTATAGGTTACTTCCTCCAGGCCAGCTGATAGCTCAACATACTATTCTGTATCTCTAACCCATCCTTTATGCTGTATCTAAGATCACCACCTCTTCCTTGGCCCATCCTCACTCCCCTATGAAACATGTGGCTTCACACATGTTATTATACTTCCCATTGCAGGTATCACTGGCCACGTAGCCAGTAGCCATTTGTCATATGTACAGAGCACTTCCACCCACAGGGGCTTAAGAAGAAAGGTGCTCTCTCATCTCTCTATGCAGCTATTGGGTAGGCAAGGACCCAGCCTGAATCAGAACAAAGGGGACTGTGAAGTAGGAGTGCCTCTGGTGGTCTGTTTGCTGGCCCCAATATTTAGGCTCAGCACCGAAAGCCAGTTCCTGGAATGTGTATCTTCCCCGATGGTACAGCCAAAGGTTGTGGTAGCCAGGCCTATTGAGGAGGAAACGCTATTACTTAACGTTGGCACTGTGTAATGACATCAGTGCAGAATCCTTTGGGAACTTCCTACTACCCTCAGGACAAAAAGTGACACCACGGTGACTTCATACAGGCAGATAGTGAGCTGACACTGTACTCACCCATTCTTTCCTCCTACCGCAATTACTGTTTATTCTCTGCTCCCCATTCTGCAGACAAACACAGAGTGTGGGAAAGTAAAGTCACTGTGTAAGGTCAGGGTTAAGAATTAGGAAAAACAGATTTGACAGTAGCCTGTCCAGAAATAAGGATACATATTAAAAAGACTTTTGCAAAGGGTCCTACACCCTCAGTTTCCACCCACTAAGACACACAGAGGCTACACTTGAAAGCACTTGGATTCAGAGGCTCCATTAGGAGAGGGCCCAAGTTCTAAAGCCTTTTTCACTGGCAGATGTGAATGGCGTTGGTTTTAAGAGTAACCTTCACTGGGGCTCCCTTGCCAACTTCTATGTGGAAGAGCAGGGCAAAGAGGGCTGCGATTCAATATTATCTAGGCCAGGGAGTCTGTGCCCAAGGAACTATACGTTCCAAAGACTTTAGGCTCAGTTTGAAACCTTTGTGTTTTGTAACAGCGATGGTATGTCCTATATAATTCAATCTGTCCCAATATCACATTATGGAATTTAAACGTCTCAGTAAAATTGATTCCTGTCTGAGGACGTTCTGATGAGGTTGATAACCTACTTAAGATTTCCAAACTGGACAAAGTGACCACTTGCATAAGAATTAGCAGGTCAGGGCTAGGAAGACAGTTCAGTCTGTAAATGGCTGCCTGTGCAAACGTAAGGATTTGAGTTTGCTTCTCAACATCCACGTAAATAAAAAAAGCCAGGCACAGCAGTGAGTGCTTGTAATTTCAGCACTGGAAAAGTGGGTAGTAATGGGTCCCTGGGGTGTGTGTGTGTGTGTGTGTGTGTGTGTGTGTGTACGGGTGTGGGGTGGGGTGCATGAGGGGTGGGGTGGGCCACAGGCTAGGCAGCTTAGGCTAATCTGGAATCCCAACCTCATCAAGTCTCAATACATGTCTAGGATGTGTAAGGATCAAAAAGGGCTAAATATGTCACTTCCTTGTCCCCACAGCCACAGTTATCTGCGTCACTGACCTTATGTAGTGCATGAAGCTTTGCCGTCACTGTAGTCATTTCCCCATGCATCAGAACACCAAACCTTGACTCCCAGTAACCAGAAATGACAGTGTACCCCACCTCAGCCTCCGTGTCTCCCCAGCCTCTCTCTGGAAACCATTATTCTACTTGCAGCTCCCACGAGATGAAAATCCCCACTGTGAAAAGCTGTGGACTGTGAGTACCAGGCTGCCTGTGAATTTGATTACATCTACTCAGAAGGCCTGATCCGAGCGAACCCACGCTACACATTTCGAGACTCTCGGCATCTGCAGAGTGCCCTGTTTGTATAAGGCTCTCAGGACTCGGCCTGGATAGGATTACACAACCGCAGGGAGCACACTCTGAAGCAAGCAGCTTGCCCTTCAATAATCTGATAAACAGGCATTAACTGTGGCACTCTGAGCTCTGGGTGCCAGGGCCGGGAAGCCTTTGTTGATCCAGATGTCAGAGCTCAGGCCTCATCCTGCACAGGCAGGGGCATCCTGTGCTTCCCGCGGGACAGAAGAAAAGAGAGGGCTCAGGCCATAAGGAAGCTATGAACAGTCTCAAAGCACTTCAAAGGCTGAAAGGGGAATCGTCATTTGGAGAAGACTGGCAGTCACACAGGAGAACACTTCTGTCTTGAGCTGACATTGTGATGGGTGTATGTGCTTATAGAGTTGCGCACAGGTAAACATGGATAGATTATTAATTATCTCCAGGTCAACAATGAGAGGCAGTAAATAAATGAATAAATAAAAAGATGTCAAATTATAAAATCCAGTTCAGTGGAGTCAAAACTAAGCAAGATTTATCACAGAATTCAACTCACTTTAAAAATTCCTGTAAGATGAAGGCAGACAGAGATAGGGTAAAACAACAAGATGTGGTTTCTTAGGGTCAAATCCAAGTTTTGATACCTCCTATGGAAACCATACACTGTGTCCCCAAGGCCTGATACAGCACACTGGAAGTGTGCCAAGAAGTGTCAGCTAAACTCGGGTTGCTTCTGAGCTTGAGCTACATTCAAATCTTCTGGCTGCCCAACCCAGGATTTCTCAGTGGGAGCCCCTTCTTACCAGTCTCAGGCAAACACATTTCCTCTCATGCTCTGATTTACAAGTGGTGTCAGAAATTAGAAAGTAATGTTTAAAGAAGCGTTGGAAGAGCTTCTGTGTTCCTCTTTCAAAATAACAGCATCTTGGGCCAGCGAAATGATCCAGCAGGGAAAAGCATTCTGCAGCCAAGCCTGATGACCCAAGTTCGGTCCCTGGAGCCCACCTGGTGGGGAGAGAGCCTCAGAAGCCGTTTTCTGACCTTCACAGGTTCACTATGCCATGTTCCGCGCTCGTACAGGGAAAGTACCATTCCAAACACATTACAATATCCTGAGTTGTCTTCTCTGTGTATACATATGGTCAATAACGTAGAAGCCTAATGCAAGTTTTTGAGTGGCAAGGTAAAAGATAGGCCTCGTGTTTGCAAAGGACTGCTCTCCAAAATGCTGATGGCTGTGGGCCTGCTCTCGTCCCACCTGCAGGACTTTTGCTAAATCTAATAAACTGTAGAAGAGTACACGAGCCACCGCAGAGAAACTTAATTTCCCTTCGTTCATTTGATTTCCTAAAATTACATCAACAGCAAAACCAGATACATGGTGGACGCTGGTTTCACGAGGCTTCTAATTGACAAAACTCTATTTTAGTATTTGAAGAATGGCGATCCCTCCGTGATTGAGCCAGGGCCAGCAGAGCGGTTTTGCAACTTCTTTTTCCTTCCTTGGTACACAGCACAATGTGCTCACTGTTGCATCAAACTTTTAAGACTACTTCAGGAGAAAAGTTACAATAAAATTCTTAGGGTCCACTGTAACCCGAGAAGCACAGAAATCATAAGACTATCCATAAATCAGAAACCAACGGGGCTTAATCATTAATTCAACTTTCCATTCACTGCCTGTATAATGTGTCTCACACGACAAGACGTGTATTTAGAACTGAATTAAGGAGGAACAGGAAATGACGTCTTGAACCCACCCATTTAAATCCCCAGTGATAGTCCAGGGAGACTGCCTGCATCCAGGTGTGCTGAGAGACATACGAGCTCCCTTAAGCTCGAAGTCCAACCCTGCGCTGGAAGGATGGCTCAGTTGGTAACAGGCGCAAGCATGGGGCCTGGAATTCAACACCTCAGAACCCATATAAAAATCAAGTGTGTAGTGGTACATGTGTGTAACCAATGTGCCAGAGAGACAGGAACAAGGAGTTCTCTGGGGCTCATTGGCCAGCCTAACTTAGGGGTTCCCTGAGGCCCAGGGCAGGACCCTGTCTCAAAATGTAAGGAAGGTGGATAATGAAAGATAAAACACAAAGTTGACCTCTTGCTTCGAAATACATGTGTTCATGTAAGTCTGTGCTCTCAGACACACTGCATGCATTCACAGATAAACACACACACACACACTTGTTTAAGAAACCATTCTTGCTCTTGCCAACATTACTTCCTCCACCATCGATTCAAAGATCCCTGCATCAAGATTCCTTACCATTACCAGGACAAATCTGTCTTTCCCCTCCTCCACTCAGGAAGAACAAAGGCCACTCTCGAGCAGTCACTTCACCCCCTCTCTCTCAGAGCTCAGCCCACACTGGTGTGGCAAGTTTCAGAAGACACGTCTAAACACAAAATTTCATTTAGCACACGGGATACTTTCTCATTCTAAAGAAATCTGATCCAAGGACCTGTCTCAGAACGCTAGCCATCATCCCACCGGCATCTGTCGCCAGACACTAAAATCCACAAAGATGTTTTCGTCTTTTTAAATGGCAAGGTGGAGGCGGGGAGGGGAGATGATTGACGGCTTAATAGAAAACACAGTCTCTAATACGAAAACCAAAGGTCACATCAGAGCTTTACGCTATGATATTTGTAAACCCATTTCCACCCCTTTACACTGACTAATGTGTGCCCTTCATAGGAAATAAAACATAAAACTAAAATGTAAAGAGGTTTACCCTGGGTCAGAGTGACTAAAACATAGCTCTACCAAAAGAGTGCCTGTACCTTGTGTCTGTGCATGCACACACATGCAGGTGGACGCACCTGTGCATGGGCACCAGGTGTCAGCGTCTATCTAGTCAGACAGGTTTCTCACTGAACCTGAAGCCAGTCTGGTAGGCAGCAAACCCCAGGGACCCCCAGGCTCTGACCCCACCAGGGCTATGGTGTAGGTGCGGGTGTGTGACCCCACCAGGGCTATGGTATGGGTGCAGGTGTGTGACCCCACCAGTTCTATGGTATGGGTGCAGGTGTGTGAATAGCGAGCCCAGTTCTGGAGAGTCAGACTCAGGTAGTCTTGTTTGCAGAGCAATCACTCTAACCACAGAGCAATTCTCACCAGCCCCTCTAATTTCAGCATGCCCCCCACCCCCCATAGCTAAGTGGCACATCTGAGAGATGAACAGATGACAGATACACTTTACCTTAGACTCATGATCTTCTAAGCTTTGTAGATTAGCAATACATAGAAACAGACCTTGGGTAGAAAAGTTACCAGCGGTTAAGTGGTAACAGGTCCATTGCTTTTCTGTTTTCCACCCTTTGCCAGATAGTAAATCCAGTATTTTCCTTAACATGTAATTTACTATTAATAATTCTATCTTATGACTTGATGGCAATTGAACAACAACAAAAAGGGGCATGTGCACAGGCCAACTTGAAAGGATCCTAGAAAGCGCCCTTGCTGAGAGACTCTTAACAGGGGCATTCAGGGTTCATCACAGAGCAGCACCACGCGTGGGATACAGTCCTCGTGGATCCCAGTGAGATGAACAGAATAGCCAGAGATCACTGAATGCACCTGAGGGGGTAAATCACCTCAGGGGGAGTTAAAAACAGAAACAAACAAAAAAACAAAACAGCGACTAAGAGCAAAAGAAATAGCCTTACAACCACCTGTCTCAGCGCTGGCAAAGGTCTGGAGCCACCATCGGTGAGACAAACAAACCAGACTGTTCATACTGTGCTTTCAAAACCCCAAGGGATCTTTGGGGGAAAAAACAAGATTCAGCTTTCAAAAGCTAGGGGAGGGGAAATTCCAGGATTTAAAACCGCCGCTTTACAAAGTCCCTGGCATTAGGAGACCTATTTTTAAAAGTTGGGGATAGGGAGAGTCTGAGTATGTTCACAGTAGCTTTTCATCTTTTTGACATTATCAATAAAGTCTTTTTCTTCTTCTTTTTGGGAAAGAGGGGTGGGAAAGTCCGTGAATCCTTCAGTAAAAATGAAAACTGAGCATGTGTCCAAGGCAGGCACTGTCACCTGTCGGCACTGTCACCACTCCTTAAACAGAAAGGCACAGAGGACGCAGACCCATTTTAACCCCCTAGCTGAAAAGGTTGCTAGAAACAGCATCACCTGAACAAGAAGGTCCCGGCTGCATTTAGGGGACAGAGATTCAAACTGAGTCAGGCAGATGTGAAGCTGAGCCCACGATCCCCCCTCTTTATGAAGCAATCCAGCTGCTCAGGGTCTGAGGTTGTACCCAAGAGGATATCAATGAGTTCCCACTTAACTGTATGCCAGTGTCAGCCTTTTTCCAGTGGCAGGAAGGGAGCCTTTATCTAGCAACTGACAGAAGAAAACAACGGGAGCTGAGATCTATCCAAAAGATCGTTTAATACAGTGAGCTGGCCCAGTTGCCTGGCCTTTGTGTGCAAGACTCCAGAAGAGTCACAAAGAGAAGAGCAGGTAGCCCAAGGGAATTTCATCTTCTGCCTCACCCCGGGCAACCGTTCTTTTTTTTTTTTTCTTCATTCGGAACCTGCTCTGCATTCTTTCCAAGAAGGAACCTAGTCTTGCTCCCTCTAAGACTAGACTTTTCCACCGAACCATAAATCAAATCCAAGGGAAAGCAAGTGATTAATCCAACAAATGGATCGTGGCCAGTGTGGATTCTTCATACCTGACAGCTGCAGCCCAGGAGAGACAGAAGACCCTGTAGTTGTATCTTAGGCTTTCCAGATGTTTCCTTATTATACTAACAGACCCAAAAGACCCAAGACATATCTATTCTCTAAAATCTTTTAAGGAATAATGAACATATGGAGTGGGGGCTACATGCCTCCGTGAAAGCCGGGTCAGCCGCCTGCCCACCACCCGAGAAGTTCACATCTGAACACTGTTTTACACAAGGCACAAAAATGCACATATGAATGCTAAGGACTGGCAAGCCAAAGTTAGAGAATAACAAATCCAAGGCCACTCTGGGATTCATCAAGACAGCCTGTCTGAAACAAAAACAAAAATAAAAACAATAGCCAATTAAAATAAATATATTGGCATCTTCCAGAAAGCAAATTTTAAAAAGTTCTTTGGGAGAAAATTAATACATCAGGTGTACTGGCTAGTTTTGTGTCAACTTGACACACCTGAAGTTATCACAGAGAAAGGAGCTTCAGTTGGGGAAACGCTTCCATGAGATCCAGCTGCAGGGCATTTTCTCAATTAGTGATCAAAGGAGGAGGTCCCCTTGTGGGTGATGCTATCTCTGGGCTGGTAGTCTTGGGTTCTATAAGAGAGCAGGCTGAGCAAGCCAGAGGAAGCAAGTCAGTAAAGAACATCCCTCCATGGCCGCTGCATCAGCTCCTGCTTTCTGACCTGCTTGAGTTCCAGTCCTGACTTACTTGGTGATGAACAGCAGTATGGAAATGTAAGCTGAATAAACCCTTTCCTCCCTAACTTGCTTCTTGGTCATGATGTTTTGTGCAGGAATAGAAACCCTGACTAAGACATCAGGTATGCAATAAAACAAAAACAGAAATTAGAAAAGTACTATGAGGGCTGGAGAGACGATGGCTCAGTGGTTAAGAGTGCTGACTGCTCTTCCAAAGGTCATGAGTTCAAATCCCAGCAACCACATGATGGCTCACAACCATCAGTAATGAGATCTGATGCCCTCTTCTAGGATGTCTGAAGACAGTTACAGTGTACTTATATATAATAAATAAATCTTTTTTAAAAAAAGAAGAGAAGAGAAGAGAAGAGAAGAGAAGAGAAGAGAAAAGAAAAGAAAAGAAAAGAAAAGAAAAGAAAAGAAAAGAAAAGAAAAGAAAAGAAAAGAAAAGAAAAGAAAACTACGAGTCCTCACAAAACTGCTCGGGGCCTACCCCATATACATCATGCTGCAGAATGTGGTTGCTCCAAGACATACATGGCCAAATGGACATTCGACATGTGGCTCAGTGGAAACTGAACTATGCTGATATGTAGAAATGCACTGGGCTCCAAACACTGTACACACAGTGACAAAGCCAAGCACCACACTCAGGGTTTCCCCAGTGACATGCGAAAATGCTAATAAGTTGGAGAGAATGGAATAAAGAATATGTACTGTAGTCAATTGTTTCTTAAGTTAGTGAGACCACAAGAGAATGAATTGCATGCTGTAATTCAGAATAATCAAATTTATATGCAGCCCAGCATACCTAGCAGGTTGGCGCCTCCTGAACATCTGGGTAAAGAGACAGCAGCCAACTGCCTAACACTCAAGCTCTCTTGCCTTCTGAGTAACAATCATAGGGACCCAACTCCATATCCAAATCATGAACTGATCATTTATTTTAATTAATATTAAGAAAAATTAAACAGTGGTTCTGACAAATTGTTCTCTTTTTTGTTTGTTGGGACAGTAGTATTCCACAGTAAGGCTAGCAAGCTTTCTCTAAGAGATGGACAGAAAATATTTTAGGTTCTGTTTGTCTCTATTGTACTGAAGTAGCCAATGACAATGTAGAAATAAGACTGAGTTCCATTAACTGTCTATTTGCAAAAAAAGGAGAGAGCCGAGCTTGGCCTCTGTGCCCTTCTATGCCTGCCACAGTTACAGAATATTAAGTTTCCCATGAAGAAAAAGATGAATTTACTAGTGGCCCCATAACTGGGAACTTTGCCAACACACACACACACACACACACACACACACACACACACACACACATCTTGACATCTTGAGACTAGCTGTGAGTTCCTCGGCACATCACTGCCAGACTCTAAATGTCCTTGTGTGCTACAGCACTCCTGTTGGAGACTCAGTATCAGTGCCAACTGAGAAACAATCTGAACTGCATACCCCAAGCCACTGAGAAATAAGATGACCACACAACTTACTGTCTAAGCTAAATCAACTTCCAGAATAAAAGGCATGACATAATGAATCATCATATCTGGCTAGCAGGCTTTGATGGAAATGTGTACAATATTATCCTACTGATAAAGGATGTGAGGCTTGCAGTGAAAAACGCTGTCAGCAGCAATCCCCAAGACACAGATGACCATGTTGAGGAAGCCTTTGACGATGCTTCTCCTATAATATGTTGTATTAATAGTAAACACATTCCTAACATATCTAATAGGGTTGGGCCTCCTGAACACTGGGGGTCATGAACACCACAGCCACTTCGCAGCATCCTCTTCAAATTCTCTTCAGCCTCCCAAGTTCTGAGCAACAATCCTGGTTTTAGTCTAGAGGTCACACCACCTCTTCTAAATCACGGACTGACAATGTATCTTAAAGTGTCACCCAAGATGCAAAATGAGCAGAAGCTCATTCCTCTGGCTTGTACATATTAATGAAAACCAAAGCTTTAAAAAAAAAAAATGATTCAATTCCCCAGAGTACTCAGGGTCGAACCACTGTAGCTCAAGCTGAAGATGACCAAACAAACGTATTGCAAAGCTCAGCTACAGCAGATGCAGCCTGAAATTCCAAGTCTCTGCTTTTCCTGCAGAAAATCTTCCATCCAACAGCCCCTGAGATGTTAGATGTGCTGTGCCATGCTGTGCATAGCATGGTGCAGAGTCAGGCTGATAAAGACACAGAGAGCAGCCCACTTAACAGGCTAAGGATGCTGTACCAACCAGCATGAAGCTCAACCCAATTTTCATTGCTGACCTTTTGGCTGAGACATGTGCACCTGCTGCTTGTACCGCACAGAGTATTCCCTGTGAGTAGCCTGACCTTCCTTGCTTAGGAGACTCTCGTCTTCTACACCCTCTTCTGTGTATATGTGTGTAAGTTATGTATACAGTGGCATGTACCCGAAAGGCGTATATAGGTGTAGGTGTGTATGTAACACTGCTGGGGAGTAATCACAAAAAGATGTGCATGTGTGCTCTTGAAGCGAAATGAAGCAGTCAAAGCCATTTGCCACCTCTCAAGCACTCCCCTGGGATACCAATGCATCTGTTTTTGCAGAAGCAGCTGGTTACATACATACCTTTAAAAAGAAAAAAGAAAAAAAAAAAAAAAAAAAAAAAAAACCTCCCCAGGAAATCACTTCCCAGTGGGTAGGTGAGGCAGGCAAGCAAGGGTGTCAGTCATAAGCAAGGGTGTCATAGAACTTCACTCCTGGATGCAGCAAACAAAACTGCCATTTTCTGTTTCTTTCCTCCCTAGTGTACAGGGATAAGCAATATGTATGTGTATGTATCCGTGTATGTGGCCAGAGGTCAACTAGAGATTCCTTCTTTAGTCTCTCCCTACCTCATCCCTTTGAGGCAGGGTCTTTCACTGAACCCAGAGTTCATCGATTTAGGGACCAGAGTTAGCCAGCAAGCCCCAGCATTCTTCTTGTCTCTTCTGCCTCCCAGCAGAATACTGGTGGGACCACATGTGAGTATCACCATGCCCATCCTCTTCCTTGGATTCCAAGGATCTGAAGTGAAGACCTCCCGCTTGAACGTCAAGTGCAACGCTAACTGGGTCACCCTAAGGCCTCCTTCCTGTTTTTCCTTCAGGCACCAGCATAGAGTTGATCCATTTTAACCCATTCCTCTTGCTATACTCCTACTGCCTGAGTCAGACAGACAGCTTGAAATACCAATCCCAGGACTGGGTAAGAGCTAGCCGAGGATCGTGGAGAATTCAAGAGGCAACTTGACATCACCAAGTTGGCCAGCAACTCCATCAATTGCACTGGAGAACCTCACCTGTCCCCACACCACCAACTATATCACAGAAAGTCTTTATTCTCTGCCACTGCTCATGACACCTAGGACCCACACTTCCACTATTTGCTTCAAGTTTAGAAACTGCTACACCGCTAGTCATGTATGTCAGACTCACTGGAACACCCAATACCTCAACATAAACCCTGTAATGCTTCTGTTGCCAACTGCCCAACTAGCTAGTTTATATCATCACAATATTTATTGAGCAACTAGCGCTTACAAGGCAGAGCCTAGACATTATGCCCCAGATTGTTCCATTTGCTTTTCATTGTTTTCCAGCAATCAGGTCCATCTTAGACATGAGGAGAAGACACACTCTCTCCATGGTCTGTGGCTGGCTCAGCGCATGGCTGGAATCCACATTCAGTGTCCTGGCATCGGGCTACACTGTAGACTCTTTCTAGCATGCAACACCTTGCTAATAAACTCACACTGCTCTGGGAAGAAATGGCCATGACCTCGAGGGAAGGTAACTAATGCCAAACTCCACAAACACAGGCTGTAGAAAGGGACTTCCATTCACAGATGGCAGTGTGCAGAAAGGAAAGGACAAGGGGACAATGGAGAAACCCGAATATCACTGCAGCTGGGGATGAAGGCACACATCAAAAGTCCGGGTGTCCTGGATGGGATGGGATGAAGATGGCACATCTCTGGTATCTTCTATCCTAGAATCCAGAACTTCATCTTAGCACAGTTCTAGAAACATCGGACCAGTATTCTTTAAAACTGTCAGGGTCATCTGACAAAAGACGCCCCCAACATACACACTTGCACGCACATATGCATACTCATGCACACACAAGCACTATACGGTGATATCCTGTGTGCAACGCTAGAACAGCACATAAGTAAGACCGAAAGAAATCTGAGTGAGCATCTACTGGAATTACAATTTTCTTTCAGTGAGTGTAGTAAGTGCATCAGCCCGGTGGGATGGGTTAACAGTTGGTAACAACAGGTAAAACTGGTTATGAATCACACAGAAACTCTGTCCACTGTACAACAATGCTTGAAAATAAAAGTATTACTGTATTTATTTCTACTTTCATTATTAGCGTGTGTATGTATGATGTATACACATGTGTATTATGATGTATACACACGTGTATGTAGTTACACAGCCACACATGAGAAGACCAAGGAAGACATTGGGTTCCTTCCCCCCTCGAGTTCTCAGCAAACCTAGGGCTAAGCTGGTAGCCAGCAAGCCCAGGGACCCTCCTGTCTCCACTCCTCACAATACTTGAGTAAAAGGCATGTCAGCAACCCCCCACTGCTCTTTAGGTCCGTGCAGGGATTTGAACTCAGTTCTTCAGGTATGCACAGCAAATGAAGTTACCTACTGAACGATCTCTTCAGCTTCTAAAATGTGTATCACAAGGAGGACATCCCCCAGAGATAGAAGAAAAGTATAAAGGACAAGCAGGCCCTCATAGTTCCCACATGCAGCTGTGAGAAGGAGGACAAAAAGCAGGCTGGCTCTGACCCACAGTGCTCCGGCACGGTAAGGAGCCAGCCAGCATGCTTTTAGTTTGGTCCATAAACCAATGTCCTCATCTCTAAAACAGGTGATTTGACTCACCAGTCCTCAGGCCCTGTCCCTGAGTTACCACAAGAGTTGTTTCTGAGCCATGATTACAGAAGGCACTGAGAAACGAAAACAGGACACCTTCATCAAGGACCCAAGGACCATCCACTGTAAAGGAAAAACATGAAAATATCTAAAACCACTCAGACTTAGAAAACCAGCCACTTGCCACCTACCCTGACACATTCAGACTTCCTCAGGAGGCTACTGAAGAGCACAGTTATTAAAATGCAAAGCAAGCGAAAAATGACATTCCTTCCTGGGAAAGGATCTCAGAGCTCCGCAGGACAGAGAGGGGCAAAGACAGAGTTCAGCCAGCATCGCACAGAAAAGGTGACTCGTGCCCAGGATTATTTTCAGCACTAAAGGAGTCTTTAGCACATGGAGAGGATGATTAACTTGGGGTCACTTTAAGATTGCCTGTGATATTTTGGGGGATGCACACAGCGGGTTGGGTGAAAATTAAGGCGTTAATACTGGAAGGCTCATAGCCATAGCTACCCTCCCTGGGTCCCACTTCTGAAATCAGGCTTTCCAACACAAAAGCCAATAACTCTTCTCAAGCCCCATGCTATGTGGACAAGGATAATCTTACCAGAAGTAACGTAATTTCTTCAAAGGAAAACTCCAAAGTCATAACTCAGGCAAATACTAAGAATGTCCAATTTACAAGAAAAATCTCAGTTTGTTTGTTTTTTTTTATTGTGAGGGGGGGGTCTTTTGGGTGAGGTCACCTTCCCCCCAATATGCTGCCTTTCTCATTCTTTTCTCACTGTGTTGTTTGTCCCCATTTGTTTTGTTTTTCTCTTTACATGTGGTCTCACTAGGTGGCCCAGGCTGGTAGGAACTTTAAATCCTCCTGCCTCAGGGCCAAGTGCTAGAATTACAGGTACAGGCCAGCCACTGGAGTGAATTCCCCCTTCTTCATGCTCCTCTGTCTGGTTCCTTTGGTCCTTCCTCTTCTCTCGTCTCCTTTCTTTTTTGACTGAAAGTCAGAGCGGGTGAGCAGGTGACACAGAAGCAGAGACTGGGTGCCTAACTCATGACAAGACCAGGTACTGATCAGTACAACTTCCTGTGGGTCCAGGGCTGCGAGTCTCAGTTCACCACTGGCAAAAATGATAATCACAAAAAGGAAGCCTATTTCTCAGCCTGAAGAGGAAAACAAACAAACAACAACAAAAACCTTTGGCTTAGCTAAGACCAAGGGAAGTGGCAAACTAAAAGGAAAGCAATGGAGAGAACTGTTTGATGACCTGCTTGCTGTCAAAGTGTGAGGACCTGGCTTCAACCATGGTGAATCCCAGCTTGGGGGGTTGGGATGGGGTGGGCAATGACAGGCAGAAAGCCCAGGCTGGCCAGATGAGCCTAATCAGCTAACTCCAGGCCTTTGAGAGGCCAGTCTTAAAAATCAATGGAGGTTCCACATGAACATACACCTGCACACACATACATACATGCACAACATACATAAACACAGAAGACTGAACGGACCGGAACCTCTCAGAGCAGTGGTGATGTCCATGCTAACATTTTCTTTGCCTTTGTTACGTGATGGGAAACCTAACATTTATAATACCTAGCTCTAACACACTGCCTGCCACAAAGCAGACTTCACTGGTTGTAAGTCTCACCCTAATTTCAGTGATGTTCAAAGAGAAGGTGAAAACAACTTTTAAAATCGCCCAAATAGAAATGGCGTCCTTACTTCAGAGATTTCACCATGTGGTAGGAAGCCCCACTGTGTCAGGGAAGCACGTGATACAATGAGGGGAGTCCTGCCATTTCTCAGATGAGGTGAGCTGGTCTTAAGGACTAGCTCATGAGCGGCCAGGCCCAGGAATGTGAAAGCATGTAAAGAATCTATGGCCTCACAGGGCATTTTCCCCAGTGCTGTAAAAGCGACCAGCATCTTTACCCCAGAAGCTGCCACCTCTGCACTTCTGCCACTGCACTCCCGGTGGCCTTGGAGAAAGGACATGAGTGATAAACAACTCATGCCTCATGCCGGGAGCCTGCGATGGGGCAACCCATGGACCGCGCCTGTGGCCCTAGATAACTATGAAAACCAGGCCACAGAGAGTGAGTATGTTCGTGCGAGTGATAAAGTAGTGCATAAAATAATGTGTGGAATGCCCTAGCTGTAATTGCTTGAATTTACCTTAACAACTCAGGTTTGGCACGGCAACATCGCTCACCTCCCAGAGGCCCAGCAGAGAACCCTGAAGTTGAGAAATAATCTGCGTGGACCCCACACAGACACTTGTGCGGACATCTGTCACTTAGACAAGAAAGCCGGCACCTCTGCAGCTCAGCTCCAGAAGATCAAAGGAGTTGCATTTTACCTGCTCTAGGCCAGGAGCTAGGCTACACCTGGCAGACTCCACTCTCCACTGAACTTCTCTGTAAGCATGTGAAACTGGATCCAAAGAGCAACTGTCTGGTGGGGTGGGGATGGGGGTGGGGGTGGGGGTGGAGGGGTGTGGCATGAACACCATGGTTTCACAAAAACATAGGGCACAGGCGAGGATTTACTTGGTGAAGGATGAGGACCTGACCTGAATACCTGGAGTCAGGAGGAATGGGTGGGGGGAAAGAGGAGGGGGAAGACTGGGGTGTGGGGGGAGAAAGTGAGGAGGAGGGGGAGGAATAAGAGATGGAGGAAGAGGGGAGGGAAGGAAGAAGAGGAGGTGGAAAGTGGAGGAGAAAGCAGCTGTAACTAGAAAAGGTGCACAGGGCCTGTTATCCCAGGACCAGGGACACCAAGACAGGTAGAGCTCTGAACAAATCCTGATCAGCCAGCTCTAAACAATGAGAAACTCTCTACAGAAAAAAAGAAAATGCAGGTGGTACCTAAGGCTTAATCATCAAAGTAGTCCTCTGGCATCAAAGCACACATGCTCACACGTGCAGCTACACACACAGGAACTCATATGCAGACACAGAGTACACACCAGAAAAACATGCCATGAGACAGTAACTGGGGTTTGTTCCCTTCTCAGAGGAGATGGAAAACAGGCAAACAGAACCCTGGCTTTGGTGTCTGAGGAAACAAAACAAAAGCAAGTTAACAGCAAGAAGAGAAAGAGTAACATGTTTAGGAGATATATTTAAATCCTGGGAGACTTAGATTATTCACCAGCATGTCCCTTGCAATACAGGAAAGGAAAATATCTAGAAGCAAAAAAGAAAGCAGAGAGAGATGTGGGGCAAAAGTTCAAGGAATAATCCTCAGTGCCCATGCCACCCTCAGACTGGCCTGCACATGGGGAGAGCACTCTGCTGGCTCCCCCACACACCCCAGGGAACCCAGTTTTACCCCCTTAGTCCCCTGTGCCACAACCGTCATGCCAGAGGGATTTGAGAACTTCTGTTAACTAAGCCCAGCATCAATTATTAATTATGAGTCAGATTTGACTCATGTAAGAAGAAAAAATACAAATAATCTGTTTTCCAAGACAGTTTTCCACGTTCTTCTACTTCTGCAGGGAAGAGTAAAGGGTGACAGATGCTCAGAAAGCCCACCAGGAGGAACTGGAGAGCTGACTGTGAGAACAACATGGGCCCCTGGGTCTTACAGGACACCCCTCTCTTTAATCCTGCACTGTCACTTACCAAATGGGAAACACTCTCTGGTCTCCCAGACACTTTATTTTTGTCTTCCATATTCTGATCAGATGAGTCTGAGCCATAAAAGACGAAGCAGAAATTATCAAGTGTAAAGTGATCCTTTCAGTCACCCAGGAGACAGGCCCCTGGGCATGTCTGGGGGGGGGGGGGGACCTCCTGGGTGCTCCAGTGGAGGTGAGAAGGCTGGCCCACAGTGGGCGGCCTCCTTTCCCTGTGAGACCTTGAGCTGTCTGTGTAAATGAAGAAAGGATGCTGAGCAGTGTGAGCCATCCTTGCACCAGTTTTCCTGACCGTGGAAACTGTGATGCAGCCATCACTTCGACCATCTGCTACTTTGCCTCCCCACCACAGTGGACAGAACTCCTGACCTGTGACCAGAAGGAAGTCTTTCCTTCTTAAGCTGCCCTTATCAGAGAATTTTATCACAACACCAAGAATAGAATCTAAGCATCCTTCATCTCCAGGTGAATTCCCACAGCTGAAACCCCAGTTAAGGAAATGTCAACACCCATTTCAGAAGCTACAAAGAACAAAGCTGTCATTATAACCTGATGCATTTTCTCATTTTTTTCAGAGCATACAACCTGTAGATGGTGGTTAAAATGCATAAGGGAACAAACATTCCATGTTTTAAAGACGTTTGCATATTCCTCGTGGAAGCGGCAATCTGCTGTGGTGTAAGCAAAGCATGCTATCACTGACATCTTATATTTCAATTTCCTTTCCGCCAAAACAACAAAATATTGAAACAGTTAACATCTGCTCAAAGACCTAAGAGAAGAACAATTTCAGAAGCTATAGGCGGTGTGTTGACTATGGAAAAAGTCAAATTCCATGGGCAGATTTTTGAAAGCCTGACCTATTATGTCAGGAAAGGACAGACAAAATGCCAGAGAATGTATGGAGGGGACACTGAAATCATAAACAAACTGAGAATAATTAAATGAACAGATGGCAAGAGAAAAATATAGACAAGAATTTCAAAAATAATAGTAATGCTAGCACTACCTATAAAAATACACCCAAACAGAAACCACAGGGGCTAATCGTGAAAAATTCTATTCTGATTTTTAAGAAAAAATGAGGGGTGGGGGGTAAATGGTGAGAGACACAGGACTGAGACAAGAGATTAATGCAAAATAACCTGCAGAAAAGATGAGGCAGTTGGACTAAGGCACAAAAATGAAATTGCAGCACAGACCAGACACTCCAGATCTGCAACATTACCCGCCCCTGAGCCTGTCACCTCCTCTCCGGCACAATCAGCTTACTCCAACACAGTGTCTGGTAGAAATAACTGTAACATGCCCGGGAAAAATATCAGATTAGCTGAAGAATCAAAAAGATGTTTGTTTATGTATGGCAGGGAGAAGCAGAGCAGATGATGTTCTCGGCTGCTTTCCCACATCCTAGCTAAACTTGGGATCACACTCCTTTGCGCTGAGAGGAAAGGAGTGAGGGGTGGCTATGCAAACGTCTGTGGACCACATCCAGGAAGATGCACTGAAGACACCAGCCATCGATGCTGGTAACAGTAGCTCACCGTTTTGTTTTGGATGCTGGTAATAGTAGCTTACCGCTTTGTTCTGGGTTTGTCTTTATGGTTTTGTTTGTTTGTTATCATTAGTGAACTGGAGAGATGACTTCATCAGTTAAATACTCATTCTGCAAGCATGAATGATTTCTAGCATTAATCTTTTTTAAGGCAGTATACGGGGCATGCACCTATAATGCTGTGCTGGGAGGGTCCGACAAGCAGATCCCTGGAGTTTAATGGCCAGTCAGTCTAGCCAATCAGTGAACTTCAGATTCAGTAAGAGTCCCTGTCTCTCCCAGGAACTTGCTCTTAATTCTAGTTAAGAAGGGAGAGATGGGTGAATCTCTGTCACACTGTAACTACTAGGGGCTACACAGTTAAACCTTGCATCAAATAAAAGTAAAAAAACAAACAGAACTGGGGAAATAACTCAGTGTTTAAGAGCACTAGCCTCTATTCCCAAGGACCTAGGTTCAACTCCCAGCTCACAACATGGCAGCTCACAACTACCTGGAACTCTAGTTACAGGAAACCTGATACCTCTTCTGGACTAGGTGGGTATTAGGCATTCAAGTACTATGCAGACAGACTTGCAAGCCAAACATTCATATGCATAAAATACTTTTAAAAATAAGATAAAAATACAAAAAAAGGAGAAAAATTTAAAAGAGAAAAAAAAAAAAAAAACAACCTTGACCTCTGGTCTACCGACACACAAACACAGCACACTATCAATCAAACAAACAAACAATGGCATTAGCTTGGTGTGCTGGCACACAGCTACTTTCTCAGAACTGAAGAAGTGGAGGCAGAAGGACCTGGAATTACAGACAAGCCTTGGCCCGTGGCAAACCACTATCTCAAAAAATTAAAGTAATAAATCAAAAACATGTTGTGCCCACTTTATCAGCTTCTCAACCCTTCCTGAAATTTCAAACCCAAAATTCTGAATTCCGTGATCAACAGGAAGACATTGTGGGAAGGCTCAAGACAGAATGAAGCCAGAGGCTCAGTGTCCAGACAGTCACAAGAGCCCCCACTTTGGTGACCCTCTACCAGCTGTAAAATTCCTCTTGGCTCCCTGCTTGCCCAGATTCAGTGGTCTGACATCAGAGAACCCTATGCACTAGGTCTTGGGAGTTCTGAGCACTGAGGAACCACAAGATATCTAGAACTCAGCTCCACTTACTATAAACAAATATACATGAATAGGTGCTTCTCTGCCTTCCTCTTCCCTTAAAGGATGGTAAAACATTAACAAAACCAAAATTGAGATGCGATTCAAATAAACTGATGAATAAACAATGGCTCTGAAAACAAGCGTGGACCTCAAACAATCCCCAATTAACACTTACTGTGTAGTTCCCAGGACAGCCAGTAAGTATCACAAACATGATACATGATTTTATTACAGGTGCAGCAAGCCTGGACCTGTTATCGCCAACCTTGGGCTCAAACAGGTAATCTAAGGAGTAAGATCATCTTTGTCCCCAAAGTCACTTGGTGACACTAAATCAAAGGCTCAAATAACAGATGTCTAGGAGTTCCATCTCTGCATGAGGAAATAACTTCCCAGTCTCTGTGGGAGCAAGCCTGAATTATAAATCTAGGATACAACATATTCTAAATACCCCAGGCAAATGTTGTCTTTGTTTTTCCTGCCCACTGAGAAATTATGGCTTCTGCCTTCTCCAAACTATCCTCACAGATTGAAATCTAACAGCTCAGGATCAATTACAGAGAAATATAGGAAGATGCCAAGTTGAATAAAAAATTACAACATACTTCACTCCTATTTCATTAATAATTTAGTAATATCACAATTATTGATTAGGCAGTTGTTATTTGAAATGGATAGCCAATGTCTTTATCTTGACAGAGTATGAGGGAGAATAAAAGAGATGTTGATTCGTAATTCATTATAACCAAGAATTTCCTTGCAAATATGCAACAGATCAAAAAAATCAGATTTTGCACATACTTCATCTAATTGACACCCAGATAGTTATCAACAAGTCAATCATGGCCACATGGCAGAGATGAACAGCTTACTCAGACATACGTTCCTACATAAAATAATTAAACCATGATGTGAATGACTGAATTTTAGAGGGAGAAGCAAATCCAGAAGTCAAAGAGATTCAGAGATGAGAGAGACTCTAAGATAGGTTTTAGCACACAATGCCTCTGTTCTAGTCCTTCATTGCAGGAGTGTAACTGGGCAAGCAGAACGGCCCTTACAACCTTACAGACGAATTCAGGCAAAAAGAGAAACTCATAGAGAGGTCTCTTTATCCATGAAGGTCACTAAAGCACCAGTAGTCACTCTGTCCTTCTGGTTCTTATCTAGCACTGCAAGCTCTAGAAAATTTGATATGGAGGGTCTTGGTAAAACAGCACACTGAGTTTCATCATTGAGCTTGATTCTCATCCTAATGACTGGTATAAAATACCTTTTATTCAACTACAAGTCTGTGATCAATAGAGAGGGGGTAGTTTAGAAGACAGGATGGTTCTGGGATGAACCATCTGTTGGCAGAGGAAATAACTTATGGACTCTCACCACCTAACAGCATATCCCACAATATCAGGAGACAATCTTAACAGAAGAACCATCTCAGGGCTCCTGCAGTTTAAGTATGGGCTGCAGCTGCCCTCAGTAGTCTTTTCTATCTTCCATGTCAGACAGGGCTAGGTCACACGGTACTCAATGAGTACAGGTAGGAACCATTAGTTCTGTACACTAAGGTAAACACTATCCATCAAACACACATTAAACATAGAACAGAAGACTCATTAGCCATGTTACCTGTACTTCCCTGACTTGTGATAAGCTAATCAACTAACAACCACATCATTTGAGATGGGGCATCCAAAGACACTGCTATTATCTGCAAGCAAATGCCTATTTCCAAAGTCTAACATTTATAATTCCTGACCTCTGCACATTTAAAATACAGGTATAGTAACCTTTATATATACCAGATCCTGAAAGGGAAAGAAATCTAAAACGTTTCCCAGGCAAGTATTGAATGCAAAGCACAGAGGAGCCTCAGCGCTGCCATCTTCAGTGTCCAGCAACAGTGCATGTTTAACGACTACAGCAATTACAGTCTGTGTGCTTGCTCATACATGTCTAACCAGCCAAGGGGGGGGGTATATGAGAACAGGGAGGGTATCTTAATATATATATATATATATATATATATTTTTTTTTTAACCAAGAAAAATTCACCATAAATACACTATGGATCCAGTAGGGAAAAGCAGCCGGAAACCACTAGGTGTATGTAAAATTACAAAGTGACCACATGCCAGCCCAGATGAGAGAGAATGTTAGAGAAAAGAGCCTCCACCTAAAGAAGATGTGAGCAAACTAGGGACCAGGGTTCAAGTGCAACACTCCTCTGTGTTTGTCCATACAGCCTTATGAAAACACAGTCAAGAAGAAGCGCTTAACTGTATCTCTGGCTGCCTTGGCAGGGCAGAGCAGAATGAAAGCAACAAATACCTTCTGGCTCACGCTGTCAGAAACATTTCCCACCTCACTCTTCAAGCCAAACCTCTGCAGCTCTTGTTCTCAAATAAACTCGCTGGGATTCCATGGATTTGTGACCTTGCAATGATGTCGGATTTGGGTTGCTGAGTGTGATATTTAGCAATCTACCATAGGGCCAGTAGCAGTGCTAAGCAATGTCACCATCAGACACCCCTCATCTTGTGGATGATGCTGAATTCAAGGGGTAACAGATATACATAAAAATTAATGTCTTGTAGGTGTTAATAAAATGCTACCATACTGCCAATCATAATGTATAAATTGTGCTATCTCAATGTAATTAGTTTTCTCTGTAATTCTCTGTGCTCTGGTTGATAGAGTTACAAATAATTCTTTTCAACCTAGTAGTAATCCTGGGAACCAAAATTTCATTCTCATACCTAAGAGTAAGCTCTTGTTTTGTTAATGAGAAAGCTCCAAGCGTCACACTGGTGTGGAGACATCTGAACTATTTGAATACATCACTAGAGCTCTGGGGCAGAAGTGGTCCAATATATGGCCAATTCTGAGGAAGAAACAAGAGGCAGAATATTCTAGCAACTGGAGCCTTTGAAGACTTTCTTTTGACATTTCAAACCTATAAGTTGCTAGCTATTTCTCTATCAGGCTCAGTCATCAGAAGTAAAGTACAGAAGAGTCAGAACCCTGGGAGAACAGGTGGCCCAACCACAACACTGTCAACAGAATTCTGATGGCAAGGAGTCTCATGGAAGCCATCATGGCCACAAATGCCTAGCTAAGAAGGTGATTCTTGCCATCAAATGTGCATTCATGATCTACACTGTATTTCATTAACTTGACGTATTTTCATATGCATGTTTTAAAGAAAACTCTACTAGCGTTTTAGCAGGAAGAAACGTGCTTTAACAAAGATGCTATAGAAAAGAGTTAGTCACGAATGCCTGATAGTTCTACTTAGTGCTATTAACAATTGTGTACGTTTTCAGTTTTCCTTTGTATTATTAATTAGACATATTAGAATACACTATAACTGTCTTTTTATGAAGAAAACAAGACATTTTCACTCAAATGATGTGAATTTCTAAATGTGCTAAGAAAGATGTTACTGAATGTTATTTCCTTCATGAGCCACAGTCAGTAAACCAGCCTTACACGAAGTCTGTAAGAACACATTGACTTTAACAACTCCACGGGAACCACTGTGGTAGAATGGTTGGATATTAATTAATGGTTGGATAGAATATTGGGTGTTAAGGTCCAGAACATGCAAATAGACATTATGGTGTTTAGAGTCAATGACCAACATTTCCAAAGATTCCAGAAGGGCTTGATCACAAGCAGACCACAGCCAGCATCATCTCTCCATGCCTATCTCAAGTTATTCAGAACCTCTTGGCTTAGGGGAACACAGAAACAGAAAGGAGACAATTTGTAATCTTAAGAGTTTCACACACACACACAACCCACCCACTGAAAAGGGGCACAGGCGTGTTTTCCAACAGAGGAGCCACTCAGGAGCAGCAGAAAAGAAAGTGACAGCATGAATTCCCTAATTCCTGCTATGGGGTTTTTAACATTCCTGGAATTGGTCCAAAGTAATTTCCTTTAACTTAAACCATCAGTAGAAAATACAAAAGAACATTCAAGGTCACTAAAAATCATCACTGTAATTCATTTGCTTCTCTTTCTCTCCACTTACCTCCCTCTACCCCCGACCCTGCCACACAGACCCTAGTAAGAGCATTTGCCTGAAGAGCACTGGCTAGCCAGAACCTGATGGTTAAGAGCACTGGCTAGCCGGCTCTTTTCTTCTTGGAGGTCAGTGTGCTGCCTCAGGAAAACAAGTCACAGACAGTGACGGTGGGAATTAGGGAATTCCAAAATCTTCTGTTCCTCGCCTTGTAAGTTCAGTTATATGAGTACAGGTTCTGTTCCCAGAGGGGAATTTCAAAGGCGCAGTGGGAATTTTCCTTCATTTTAGCATATTCAAAATCTGCATGATCTAATCAGAGAGTAATTATTTTAAAATATAAAGTTCCAAAAGCTGATAGACACATGTCACTTCTGATTTAAAAAAAAAAAAAGAGAGAGAGATAAGGATAAAAATAGAAGGACCATACAAGCAAATGTAGCCCCACCCCCCAAATAAAAAAATTACTATACTTGCAAGGTCTTGACACAACCTAACACATACATCAGGCTTTGGAAGGGACCTGCTTCCTCTTTTCCCAAGTCCTGACTCTTCAATTACTCTTACATCTGTACGGTAACTTTTAGAGCTGAAAGCACCGAACTGGAAGAGCTGAGACAACTCCGATGTGTCTCAGGAGACCAAGCCCAGGCCATAGTCTCTGCTCTCTTCTCAGACAGCAAAATGAACTCTAAATGCTCCAAGGAAATGCCAGTTGCCCAAATGAAAATCCTCCTCTTTTCCCAGGCTGAACACTGGCTGTGAAGCGCCCATCTTACACCACCCACTTCACACCCCTGCAGATTACAGGGAGGACATTTTTTAATTCCATAGAGAATGGTAAGGAAATGCCAAAGACATACAAGGCTTTAAGAGAGCCTACACTTGACATTCACCTAAGGTGGTATCTATTTATAAATACCGGGCTGCAGCTTTCAGTTTTAAGGGACTATAGAGAAGGGGCAGATTGGAAGAGGAGGTGGGAACATTCAAATCAGAGTAAGGATAGATTTCAAAAGAAGGGAAAAGGAGGTCGAGAGCTCCTAAATAGGCATGGGACTAGGATGGAAACTGTGCACCAGCCTCAGGGCACTAAATACATCTTCAATCTCCATTTCAACAGTTTCTAATCAAACCCTCATCATTGTTAATGTGTGTTTGAATATAAAGACTCTATATCTTAGGATTGGAAGGATGGCTCAGTCTGTAAGTCTCCATGGCATACGCATGAAGATCTGAGTATGTCTTGTCCCTCAGCATCCTCATTTAAAATGAAAAAACTGAGGGCACAGAGGTGCGCACCTGTCCTCTCAGTACTGGGGAGCAGATGCAGGAGGATGCCAAGTGCTCACCCACCAGCCAGGAGAGCAAAATTAAGAGAATTCCAGGTTCAGTGAATGACCCTTTGTTGGGTGTGTGTGTGTGAAGAGAGGGCTCAGCAGGTATGACTCTTACAGATGCTCTTACAGAGAACTTCAGCTCCCAGCATACACACCAGTAACTCTAGCTTCTATAGTTAATTGTGGATGAGCAAATGCACACACATAGACACATACATAGAGGGAGGGGGAGGGGGAGGGGTGAAGGGAGGGGCGAAGGGAGTGAGGAGGGGGAGGGAAGGGGGAGAGAGAGATTATTTAAAAATAGTGAGATCAATTAGGGAAGACGCCCTGTCAGCCCCTGGCTTCACATGCATGACAATAAAATGCTGTTACATTAGTTGGGGGTCTTTAAAGGAACAGGCTGTAGCCCCACTGCTCCAGTGATGCTCCAGTAGCTGTTTACTCCAGGAAGCTGGATGTCTCAGCTGTTGTTCCGAATACACCAGAATCACAAAGTAGGCTCTACTGCCAAAGGAAAAATGGACTTGCCAGGAAGAGGAGAGCAAGCAGGCAAAGGGCAAAAGCTTCCTCTTCCATCCCCTTCATATAGGATGGCCCAGAAGGTGTGGGCCGAATTTAAAAATCTTACTTCAAAAGGCCCATATCAAAGGTGGCTCTTCCCATTTCAAATGATTTAATTAAGAAAGCTCACTTCACAGGTGTACCCAGCCTCTTGGGTTTTAGTCAATTCCAGATATAATCAGGTTGACAACCAAGAATCCTGAGATAAAAACACACAATCTGGTTTTATATATTGTAAAGATTGCAACTGAGGTCTGTCAACATAAGAACCATAGTGCTTGGGACTTGAGGCATGGTATTTGATGCATGGTATTTCCCACTTTATTTGTCCCTAAAGGACATCTGTTTATCAAGCACACACAGTCAGCTGAAGCAGGGGCAAAATTGAGTCAGGATACTTTATACAAATTATAGAGCTAATTTAACACCAAAAGTTCTCTGTTACCAGAAACAGGAGGCTAATGGAAATCTAAGGATGTGGGGAGGACTTTAATTAGCCTGAATTATCTGGATAATTACATTGATTTTTCCTAACGTAAATCCATTCTTAATTGGTGAAGTTAATTATATAAATATATATCTCTTCTACGGTGTTCTAGATTTTTCAAGTGCTAAATTACGCACTCCATTTTACATTTGTATAAACAAACTCCCGGTGTGGACATGACCTAAAAAAGCACATATATCTCCTGAGCTGTTCCCCTCTAATTGCATCATTCGCAAAACCAAACACACCAGAGGTTAATGTGAGGAACCTATACTTAATTCACAGACGCACCTTGGAAAAATGGTAAGCAGGTGCCTGTTAGAGGCAGAGCCGTGAACATTGCTGTACCGTGCCTGCATGTAATTAGCCTCGTCCCCCACCCCAAGCTATTTATAAATGCATAAATATACCTGTGCTCTACGTAACAGTGACAGGCGGTGACAACATATTGATATACAGTGCCACTTCTGAGTTGGAAATGAATATTTCATTAGCTGAGTTATCACTGCTGGGTTACGACCTTCAGCTCTCTAATTTTAAATTCATCCGCTTTCAGACTACTAAGCTGTTCTTGAACACGTCGTAGAAATTACACAGGTAGAGGTAAATTTTCAAGATAATTTCCAATTCCAAAAATGGGGTCAAGGAGGGGCATAGTAAATTCCTGAAGAGAACTCTGTCACGCAGTGAGAGCTAGTGGATCACTGTGGTTGCTAACGGTGGTTGATTCTGTATGTGAACATGGGACGGCAAGAGAAACAGATCATAGCAGCCCAATGGAATTATCAAACTTCTCATTCCCGAGTCGTTTCCAGAGGAGACTTAATAAGGGCCAATGTCACAGGTGCCCACCTGGCCTGTGCATGTCCAGAGCTGAAGCAAGCCAGAGATGTCAGCTTGTGCCTTGGCCTCTATAGGCTGACCTGAAGTCTCCTGCCAAGTGCCCAGGTAACTTCTGACAGCACCTTTCCTTGTTTCCCTCTCTCCCTCATTCCCAATCTCTTACCAGCTTTCTCCTATTAAAACCACATCCTTGCATGATCAAAACTATCCACATGTGACTCCAGGTATTAAGAAATTACCTGGAGGCCAGGTGGTGGTGCTGCATGCCTTTAATCCCAGCACGTGGGCGGCAGAAGCAGGCCTGGTCTACAAAGTGCGTTCCAGGACAGCCAGGGCTATACAGAGAAACCCTGTCTCGGGGGGGGGGGGGTGGAATACCTGGAAGCAGTAAAGGAGCAAGAGAAGAAGACCGCCCTTGATTGGCAGGCATTGCCAAGCCCGGTCCCCAAGTCACACTCACTCACTGGCACTGTTCAGATCATTCCTGGGAACAGGAATGCCAAGGTGTGTGGCTCTGTGAAGGTTTATATATGCTTGGCCCAGGGAGTGGCACTATTAGGAGGTGTGTCACTGTGGGTGTGGGCTTTAAGACCTTCATTTTAGCTGCCTGGAAGACAGTATTCTGTTAGCAGCCTTCAGATGAAGATGTAGAACTCAGCTCCTCCTGCACCATGCCTGCCTGGATGCTGCCATGTTCCCACCTTGATGATAATGGACTGAACCTCTGAACCTCTAAGCCAGCCCCACTTTAAATGTTGTCCTTATAAGAGTTGCCTTGGCCAGGCGTGGTGGCGCACGCCTTTAATCTCAGTACTTGGGAGACAGAGGCAGGTGAATTTCTGAGTTCGAGGCCAGCCTGGTCTACAGAGTGAGTTCCAGGACAGCCAGGGCTACACAGAGAAACCCTGTCTCGAAAAACCAAAAAAAAAAAAAAGGTTGCCTTGGTCATGGCATCTGGTCACAGCAGTAAAACTCTAACTAAGATGGGCTCCAATCACAGGGTCCACTCCGGTGTTCTCCAAAGCTTCCAGAGCAATGATGTCAGTCACCACTGTGCATGTGTGACCCCTCCTAACCCCTCTGCTGTGCACATGTTTAGCCTTTTCGGGGTCCTGAACCCCCAGTGTTTCTCCTCAGCTAATGCCAAACTTCTTCAACAGCCAAACTTTAACAGTCAATAAAAGGCAAGACGATTCCAATAACCTAGGCAACCAGCTGCACAGACACCTCTTATGGTTCTCAAAACCCAGAGTAAATGATCAATCCAAGTCCTGAAGCCTCTAATGAGAGCCTTCCACTGGTCATGACTTCCCTGTGGGACCCAGCATGAATTATATAACCATTTTGCTCTCCACCTGATTGCTCAAACTTCTCTACTGCAGGAACAGGACGTCACCACCACCTCCAATCCCGACTCGACGTCAATGTCAACATCCACCATCCTCTTCATCCACCATTCAGTATCACTCACCAACAGAAACCCTCCCTGTCCATCACCAACACACTGAGTCGTCCAACAACACAGGCAATTCCCTGCTCTCACCGTCTTTCATGCTGGAGTACTGTACAATATAACTATAGCATGTATTCCTCCTTCCATGAAAACCTCGATGAAGCTAGCACCAAGTCAATAATCAGTAAGTGAACGATGTGAAGACAGTGAACTACAAACCGAGATGAACAGCAATCACACCATGAAAGTCAGGGCAGACATGGAGAGGCCTTAGATTGAAGCATCCTGTCTGCAAGGGAAGGTCCGATGATGATTGATGGGCGGAGCTGTACTTTTCTGCCCTCATTTGGTCTCTGTGTGCTTTGCATTGGATTTGCTTCCTGTGGTGCTGGGGACATAATCCAGGCAGTCCCACATCCTGCATGGATGCCCTAACAAAAGGCTACATTCTCAACTCCCATTTTACAATTTATTGCACATAAAGGTTTCATTAAATTGCTGGGGCTGGCCTTGAATTTGTAATCCTCCTGCCTCATCCTCCTGAGAAGCTGAGATTTATAGGCCTGTGCTACCAGGTGTGACCTATTCAATATTCTCTTTTAGCCTTCATCTCAGTAGAGTATTCTGCTTCTATTAACAAGGTCACTTATTCAGCTCCTGCAAGTGTCACACTTTCAGGGTCATTAAACACTCTTATTTACCTACATATCAAACTTTATATACATCACACTTTGAAAATCAACAACTGGTGAAGGATTTAATGCTTAGTATCAACTGAAATTTAGGAAGGCTGGGTTCATCTGCCTGGCCTAATGATTCCAATTCAATTTGCCGATTGATATAGGACAAGAATATCCTGATAAATAATAAAACACTGCCTTCATCTTAGCATTGATTGGCCTGTGAGTCCCTCAAGTACTTGGGTGGAAAATAAACATTTGACATTGAGGACACGGAGGAAGCACAGACATGGCTGAGCACAGTGTGACCACAACACAGACAAAACAAGAGGTTTCCCTCGTGGCCTCGGGAAGTCGAAGAGAACCGCTTGGCTCTGCCTCTCTGTTTCAGAGACCTGAAATAATTACTCACGTGTCACGTTG
Organism: Mus pahari; assembly: GCF_900095145.1. Lineage (NCBI taxonomy): Eukaryota > Metazoa > Chordata > Mammalia > Rodentia > Muridae > Mus > Mus pahari. The sequence continues at coordinate 3,835,284 of NC_034597.1, read as the reverse complement.
AGGCATGGCTGGAATAGTGTTGACCCAATGAGGCAGCATGGTCATTATAGCCTGGACAGAAGCCCTGACAGATTTACATTATGTTTATTTAAAAAGAAACAAGCAGATCAATGAAATAATGAATTTAGTTAATTGAATAATTGACATCTTTATAACAGTGCAATTGAAAATCAGCTGCCTGTCAACAGTTAGGGATGGTACTATTAAACCAATAAAAAGCCCGCTAACAGGCAAAGGGTCACTCTGAAGGGAGGAGGTAGTGAGTGGAAAGCCATGATATCCATTTCAAAGTCATTGATCTGCGTTACTCAGAGTGGTATGTGCTATTAAAAAAATAGAATAGATTGGAAATAGTTGCGAGGAAGAGTCATCAAGCCAGTTCTGGGTTCTGTCTACCATTCAGCTCTGGAATCTGAAAAGTACTCGCAGCTAAATTATTACATACGGAGCAACTGGCAAATTCCCTCTGGCTTACGATGCTGTCCGTGAAACCTACCTGCACCTAACAGTGCTGCATTCAAAGAAATCTTCTGCTTGTTTTTGTTACATTGGTTGGTTTGTTTGTTTGTTTGTGTTTTTCTTGTTAGACAGTGTCTATGTAGTCCTAACTGGTCTGGGACTCTCTGTGTAGAGACTGTGTAGACCAGACTTGAGTCTTGAACCCATCCTGTCCCTACCGTCTGAATGCTGGGGTTGCTAGTGTGTACCGTCATGGCTCACTCTACACTTTTTAAATATATATGGAAGGAAGGACTTGCCTGAAACAGCATCCTTGCTCCTAAAGAGGTCACCAAAGAGACTTTCTAAGCAAATTCTTCTCATGTCCTTCAGCTTTCTGTTGCCTTCAATTAGTTAGCAGACCAACAATAGCCACACTAGCAACTCCAAAAACTACAGAATTATAAAAGTTCTTGCCGGCTCCCCCTGGAGGCACTGCAACAAGAGCTCCTACCTCTGCTTAGTTAATAAAACATGTTTGGTTAACAAAAATTCCATTAACTTATAATTAATAGCACATCCTCTAGTGGACCACCCTCTACAATAAGAAGGGTGGACACATACATTTTAATTCATAGGTCCCTTACCTTTGGGTTTAAAGCTAATTGACTACACTGTCTAAGAACTGAATCTTTCAGATAGTTAATGAACTAAAAACAATCTCTTAGATCATACATGCAAATTCAATTCTCAGGGGCAGTGAATATGCTTGACTGAGTTCAAAATTATTATAAGCAGTAGGAACCCCACAGACGAAGACGCTAGGATGTGCGCCATCCTGGACTCTCAATCCCTCACTACTTCATTCCACTGTGTCTTCTCAGGTGTATGTGCACACTAGGACACACAGTATTGTACGAAGAAGGTATTGGCAGTGCATTTTTTAAATAAAATTCTTAAAATTTTAAATGTTAGAAACCAGTTTAGAGAAAATTAAAAATTCAGGGCAAACAAAATGATTTGGAGACCAGATGCAGCCCAAAGTTAGAGAGAATCTCACTTAGCCAGTGACTCCATTAACAATTCCTGACAGTTCACTAAGCACTGTAGAGGACAGGAGGACTATTGCACTGAGGAACCCTACAACAAGGTTTGGATATTTTCATGTCCAGCAACTTCTTGCCACTTGATTATACTTCTTAATAACCCTGACATTGTCTTGGTCAGTGAAACACACTCTGGCTTCATATGCAACTTCTGTGCATGGCAATAACGTTCTGTGATTATCATTACATCCTTCTATTATGTTTCTCTACCGGTGGAGTAGCATAGGGTTCTGTAGTAAATATTCAAGTATTAGCATGTTATGCGGAAGATGACTCCATATATGATGGAGGCAGAAGGAACAAGAGGGATGGGACTGATACACAACTATGACCAAAGGCTGACTGACACTCCAGCTGTTATCTACTCCCATAATCTCTGTGGCCCCAGGGTCCTCCAGGATGGTTGGGAATAGAAATGAAAGAGGAAAGATGGGCCTCAGATGACCAACAATGACACCCCTCTACAGACTACCAGCAATGACACCCTTCTACTCTGAGCACCCTCTACTGACACTGACAAAGACCTAAGCCTAGAGAAGTTAAGAACCCAATTTTCTTAATGTAAGATGGTTTTGTGGGCTGTCTACTTTGTAAGTTCTGCCTAGTCTACCTAGAAGAGCACTTACATAACCCCATCCTTAGCCTTCTTTCTATCTGCATCTGCGCTGCTGGAGGGATGTGAAAATAGGCTTACCTTTAAGGAGGTATTTTAGTCACAGCTCTCCAGGGGCAAGTCAATTGTGATGTACAGTGCCAAACCCCAGGCCTCAGGCCCCCAATATCCAAGTGTATAATTAGGAAGGCAATTAGGAGCAATCACATTCTTCTGGCCAATTACTGCTTCTCCCAGGGAGTCTCACTCTTAAAATTAGACCAGGAGTCAAAACCTACTTGTGCAGCGTTATCTTCTCCACCCGAGTCTCTCTGAGGATCTCTCAGATGTTCCCCTAGTTTACTTAGCTTCAAGCACTCTCTGGAGAATGTAGGACTCTACACAATCTCCTAATGGATTTTACTCTCTGGCCAAAATGGAAGTATCTCAAAATAGCAATTGGACTGGCCAGAAGAAGCAGGGTCTTCTGAGCTGGACTGAATTCCAAGCTTCTAAGATAGAAGCATGTTCTTGAGCTGATGAAAAACTAAGAGTGGTGATGACTGTGGATGCTTACTACCCAGTCTTAGGGCTGTTTTTACTTTGGTACATCTATCAGCCAGGGCAAAGCCTGGTTCCTCCTTCCTCCAAGATTCATCCCATATCGCCACATTCTCCTCCACTCTATTCCAGCTTCCACGGTTTGCCATCAGATGCTCGAGTTGTCCAGGTGACTATACTCTCTATGGTTTTGATCGTCTGTGACTCTTGATATAAAACAGACATCCACTGCCATTACCCACAACGGTCCCATTGGTTTTTTTTCACGGCCGCACTACAGCCATGCTGCTCGTTGTCATGCTCTAAACTTGCTTGCCTCCGTGACGTCATAAGATGTTCCAGAGTGGAGGATGGCAAGCATTTGTGGTGTGAATGGTGACACGGGAGCTTTCTTTTGAGTGTTCTGTGTGTCAGGTATTTGCACGAGACACTGGTGATCCAACTATGAATGGTACTTGAAATAGTAAAAAAAAAAAATCTGTCACATTGGCACTTCAAGAGAAAATAAATAGACAAAGTCATGGCCTTTAAAGCTCTTTTACAAGAACCTTTCTTGATAAGTAAGAGAGGTTACCAGAATAGCTAGGCAATCATGCTCCATAAAGCTGATCAACTATTAATTATCCCTACACATGGTTCAGAACACACATTTAACTCTAGTGACCATCTTCAAAAAACCTCACACACTCTTTGACCTATCTTTTTTTTGGGCCTTATGTTCCCAACTTGGCGCTGTAAACAGTCCTGGCATTAAAGCTCTCTCTCCTTTATCTCCCAGGTGCCTGCTTTCCCCAGCTCATCACATTTACTGCCCCAACTTAAGGAGGACTGGGACCCCTGCTGGTCCCCCTGCAAGACTGGCACTGCCTCCCCAGTCCTGGAAGAAGCCAATGCAGCTTGATATCTCTAGTACTTTAAAAAAACAAACAAAAACAAGCAAGCAAACAAACAAAAACACTGTCACCTTACAGACACTTCATAAAGCCTGCAGAAAGGAGACGGAGAAGATCAAGATGGGAAGAGCAGCTTGTCGGCCTGCACTGTCAGATGCATGAGTCACTAGCCACACGTGCTCCTTAGATTTAATCTTAATAAAATTAAATCCATTTCCTCGACCACATTTGCTGTATTTCAAATGTTCAATGATCACAGGTGGCTAGTGGCAACTGTGTTAGCCAGCAGAGAATGGAACATCTCTGTCACCGTAGAGTTCGACTGGCATGTGCTGAACAGACCTTTATAAAATAGAACACCCAAGTAAACATTTTACTACATATTGACTGGAAGAAATGGTATTTCTAGCATCCTATAGAGATACTTGATTCAACTGAATGCTTCAAATATTTATGTAAGAATTTCTGTGTATGCAGCACCATGTTAAGAGCAACATAAGAATATAGGACTAACCCTGACCCATAAGAATTTCACTAACAACTGTGCAAAGCAAAACTGTCTACCAGTCCACAGCAGGCTAGGATTAACAGTCAAAGTAATGTACAAGAAAAGTAATACAATCATTAATTTAAACTGGAGAAAGGAATGATATTCATATTTTAGCAGCATTTAGGCAAAGAACTACTTCCTCGCTACTCCTTGAAGACAAGGAGGATCTTAACAGGCAAGCTAAGCCCACCCAAGATTTAAATTGTGTAGGAAGATTCAGCTGCAGAAAGATTGCGAAGAATAACAAATGTCTTTTGGTACAAAAGAAAGAAGTTAAAAGAGGGTGTGGCAAGGTCAAGGTGTACAGAGGACAGAATTCCTTCCATAGGAAGATTCTTTCGAGCCTACAAAGGTCAGCAAAATGACTCAGTGGGTAGAGCTGCTTGCTGCCAAGACTGATGATGACCCACGTCCCTTTCCAGAGACCAGCATGGTGGGAAGAATAAACTACTCCCAAACGTGTCCCTCCACAGGTAATTTAATTATAAAAGCTTCTGTAAATGGCACATTTTGCTGTGCTGTCTGGTTGAGATTGACTGAATGACTGCAGTCTTTGTCTCTAAGCCTTGTAAGAGAAGACTTGAAGCCTTTCCTAAGCATTCACAGTGTGATGGACCAGGTGGCAAGGTTGCAAGGACACAGCAGTAAGCACTGGGCAAGCTACTTAACTCTGTGGCCTTGGTGTCTATGCCAGTATCACAATGCCCATCCACTGCTCCTACTCGAGCCAGACAACATTCCTCGAAAACATGTAACAAAAAGCAGTACATGGTGAATTGCTTAATAACCACCTCAAGTTCTAGGTACCAAACCCAGAACATTCTACTCAAGTCTTTCTTTAGTTTGTTATTAGTGATCCAGTCTTCATTATTCTTCCTCCTCTATTTCATTCAAGCAAAAATTGACCTTCATGCCTAACAACAGTCCAGAAAGCAACAAACAGGATGAACATTCTCTCTTAAATATACCAGCTAGTAAATATCCTATCTCCTGGGCACTAAGGAGATGGCTCCGCAAGTAAGGGCACCAGTGACTTTTCTAGACAACTAAGGTCCAGTTCCCAGTATTCACTAGGTGTCTCACAGCCATCTATCTGTAAATTAGTCCTGAAGTTCTGAAACCATCTTCTGGTTCTGTGGACACTGCATACACACAGTGCAGGCAAAACGCCCATACACATAATCCTATCTCTAAGTCTGTAGTAAGTAATATTTATCATATAGACTTTATCACATTTTCACTGAAAAATATTTTTGCCTGCCTACCTTTGTTCAACATCCTTACAAAAATGTTAGAGAAATACCTTCAATGCCCTTAAACACAAACCAGCATTCTGCTGTATACCAACCAATGAGGGACTCGCCCAGGAGACTCACCTGCATACTTTCATTTGGGAGCTTGGTAGGCCAACACGTGTTTTAAAGGTTGTCTCTGTCCACACAGGCAGCGAATCTGAAGAGCCTAGTCTTGAGAGTTATGGGGGAAGGAGACAGCATAGCCACCTCATTTTGTCAACCATCTCACATACAAAATTAAAAGCACACAGATATGAGGATGGTTCTTGTAGTGCTGTGGGAATATCAAGAATCTGGATATAATGAAAACTTTCTCAGTAATAAAATTCTCAAGTAGCCTATAGTGATGAATGGATGATATAAAGTCACTGTTTTTTTTTTTAAAAAGGGATTTGTATATACTGACTCAGGGGTATCTATATCAACAAAATATTGGTATCCACAAAGAACGTGTGTGTGTGTGTGTGTGTGTGTGTGTGTGTGTGTGCGTGCACGCGCACGCATGTGTGTTATGGAGGAATGTTAGAACGGCTACCCTGGGAAGAAGGACAGGAAGACATATCATGTTGTCCTCTTTCCCAATGCTAATGACAAAAATGTTTGGAAAGTTATAAAGCTGAAGATTAGATAAAAGAACTGATATACACTGTTTAGCAGATCAGTGACACATTTTTAAAAGCCTTACATATCACTGTGTTGGTGGTAATACAAGACAGTTGATGAGCCAGGAAGTGTAGCTCAGTAGTATAACACTTGACTAGTGTGCGCAAGCTCCTGGCGCTAGGAGGAAATCAAAGTGTGGAATTCTCCAAACTCCTTAAAAGGTGCTTCAAGGGTTCAAAAGGACCAAAGACTCTCTCTTTGTTCACTTCTTACCTGAGTTATGTAACTTCCCTTGAAACCTAGTACCAAGATTTCCATACCTACTCAAAGATACTGTGACTCCTGGGTGGGATGGGGAGGACCTGGAAGAAGTATCCTTCTATATTGTTTACCATTATTTCAAACACAGGCCATTCACGGGAGCATATGAAGCTGAAGTGGGAAAGAGAAATCGTGCAGACGTCATTAAGTCTTTGGCACTTAAACTAGGAACAAACTAAGTTACTACCACTGTCCCAATGGCTCAAGTACTAAGTCGATGGCATCCAGTGATCTTGAATTGTGGTCAAGCAAAGTCGGAAAGATCAGATCCTATGGGACAAATGAAACGCCAAGAACTATAACAGAGGAAAAAAATACTTTGAATTCCATAAGAGGTTTTGTTCATTTGTTTTTAAGACAAAACTTAAGGTGAAAAGGAGAGGGAGGGAGGGAGGGAGGGAGGGAAGGAGGGAGGGAGGGGGAGAGAGAGAGACAGACAGACAGACAGACAGACAGACAGACAGACAGACACTCAAGCTCCAACAACAAGCCTTTGGTCCTGCCATCTGCGGAATCAGGGCGAGCATGAGCCAAACACAGAGCAAATGGCTTGGCGTGCTCTCTGACCTCCACTCAACATTATGGCAGAAAATGTCAAAGCTTTGTCATCATGCATCTTATTTTCTCCTTGTTCGGCTAGCGGAAGCTCTCTATGCAGTGTAGAAGAAACAGACTTCAATCCCTCTCAATTGAACTCAAGCTTCTCTCTCTGCCAACCTCAGCAAGCAAGCAAACAAACAAACAAGACCTGAAGAAAAAAAGAGAGGAGCTGAAGAGGTGGCTCAGAGGTTAAGAGCACCAACTGCTCTTCCAGGGGTCCTGAATTCAATTCCCAGCAACCACAAGGTGGCTCGCAACCATCTGTAATGGGATCTGATGCCCTCTTCTGAGGTGTTTGAAGAGAACAATGGTACTCACACATTAAATAAACAAACAAACAAACAAATAAATAAATAAATCTTTGGAAAATAAAAGAAACAGGAGAGGAATCTACGGAAGAGCAGGAGCAATGGAGATGTTGTGTGCAGAAATCACAGGCAGGGAGAGAAGCTCTCTCATGGATGGAGAGTGTGAGGGGATGGATCCCATCAGGCAGAATTGAAGACCCCACACACAACTAAAAGTAGGCAGAGGTGTGACAAAGAGGACCCAGTCATCAGCAAGGGAAGGCAATGCCTACATAATCAAATGACAGGGAGGGGCACCTTTCATTTTCTCCAGCCCCCCAAACTTAAGCAGCTAATTTTTAATTGTGTTAAGATAGGAATTCACGGGGCTGGATAGATGGTTATTCTTAAGAGCGCTGGGTATTCTTCCAGATGGCCCACATTCAATTACCTGCAACCATTTGACAGCTCACAACCATCTATGACTCCAGTTCCAGGGGATCTAATGTCCTTTTCTAGCCACCCTGGGCATGAGGCATATACATGATACACAGACATTCATGTGTGCAAGACACAATACATTATAAGATAAAAACAAATAGGAAATCACTAATAAGTATAAGAATTCTGAGTTAAAATTCTACATCAAATCATCCAAATAAATCCAATTTCCCTTTTTGAATGTAAATTTCAAGTCATCATCCATTTCGAATCCTTCACAATGCCACTTCAGAATGAAATGTGGCAGAAAATATTCTATGCAATTAAGAAAATAATTATATTCACCTGCATGAAGGAACAGGTGTGTGTATACCCTGTGGCCTAGTGTGTTCAGGAAATTAAGTATACATATGTGTCCAGTGCTTTGATTAAGACAAAGCACATCTTTGATTCTCTATGTAAACACATATGAGGTACAGTCTTGTTGACTACAGTCCTACTGAGGTAATACAGTGTCTAAAACTCCAATCATTCATTCTGAAATTCTCACCTAAACACAATCATGCAGACTGGAGCCAACAGGTACCTGTTAAGTGGAAAGTTCCTGATTCTCCGTTGCAGTATGACCACAACCACCAGCATTCCTACTTCTCAGTGCTGACAAAGCACAAACGCACGAGAGCTAAAATATCATTTTTCTATGACAGAAATTGATTCTAATGCTTTGTCTTAACTTGGCTCCCAAAAGCCGTGCTTCCAGTTGCTGGTGGTCCCTGACCCCAGCTAGCTTTGATTGATAAAGAATTGTCGTACAGCCAATGACTGGGCAGGGAGATGGAGGCAGAACTTTTAGATTGGGCAGGCAAGGAAGCAAGAGAGAAGAACAAGAGAATCGCCATGACTCAGAGGCAGAGGGATCAGATTTAAGAGCTACAAGAGAGAAATCATCCAACAATGTAGGTGGGAAGGAAAAATGGCCCTAGTGGGGGTGGGGGGTGCTGCCCAAAAGCAACCAGACAGCAAAGATAAAATACAGATGAAGGTGTTAAGCCGGGAATACTGGAAGAGAGTGGGTGCTAGCCATGGGGAGGGTTAGAAGTGCCCAACCACTGAGCTAGTCGAGGCATGTCAAAATTAGCTGGCGCGAGTGCATGTGTGTGTGTGTGTGTGTGTGTGCATGGGGTGGGGGTGGGGGGCGCGGGTGCAGGGCAAATGACCCGCTGGTAGGTAAAACAGATTAACTACAATATTTGTTGTAGCAAATGGCTGAAAGCCCAGAAGTCTGCCCTAGCAGAGTAAGAACCTTTAGAATCATTCTCTACAAGTGTCAGGTCAGGGACAGCAAGGATAGCTCAGGGCTTAAGAACACCTCCTGCTCTTGCTGAGGACCTAGATTCAGGTCACAGCTGTCCATACAGCACCCCAGTAACCCCAGTACTAGAGGATCCCACACTCAAGTGCACACTGACACCACGTGCACGCACTCGCGGGCACACACACAGACATGCACACACACACGTGCACATGGACAATTAAGAATAAAATATATCTTTTTTAGATTTAAAAAATAAAAACGAAAATGTGCTAAGTCAAGCATCACAGTAAGTGTAACATCTAATAAATCTACCACATTCTCCACCATTGTTATTATTATTTTTTCTGTGTGCGTGTGCGCGCGCGTGCATGTGTGTGTGCGTGCGTGTACGTGTGTGTGTCTGTGTGTGTGTTCATGTTTGTGTGAGGCAGCTGACTGAGCTAGAACAGCTCCAGTGTGTGTGTGTGTGTGTGTGTGTGTGTGTGTGTGTGTGTGTTCATGTTTGTGTGAGGCAGCTGACTGAGCTAGAACAGCTCCAGTGTTCAGTCAGGGATCCTCATGTCTGTGTTCTCAGTGCTGTGGCTGCAGAACCACATGATCACACACTCCTTTCACGTGAGTCCTGACCCAGGGATCTAACCTCAGATCCTCAAAGCTGGTGTTAATGGACACTTTAAGCACCGAGTCATCTTCCTAGCCCTCGTACTGTTTCAGACTGGTCACAGAGTAATGACTCTCATCTAAGGGCAATTCTGCCTCTGTGGAAATATCTGGAAACACATCCGACTGTCCATTTAAGTCTGCACTATTCGTCACACTCAGAACAAAGACCAGTGAGAGAGCCTCGTCTCCATGTTTCTTCCTCATAACTCCTAAGCGCATCTTTCCCCCTCTTGAAAATTAAATCTCCAAAGATATTCTTTACTGCCACACTCATGGACCCTCACTACCTCAGCTCAGCCATGCCAGATCTGACTGCTTGTTATGACAAACTGTGCTCTTCAAAGACTTCTTTCCTTCCTCTGATCATTTATGACTGAGGATTCTGTTACTTCTGAACTCAGCATGAAATACAGCCTCCAACCCACACTTGCATAGGAGTCACGGCTCTCTCAGGTTAGGTAATACACAACTCGCATCCGTAAATTTAAAACTTGTCATCTCTACTAAATATGTACATGCATGTTTTCTGAAATACACATTTTTTTTTTAGCACAGGAAACTAACTGATCTTCCAGCACCATGTTCCGTTTTTAATAAAAGGAAGACACTTGGAGGTTCTTGGGCATGGCTGCTCCTTCTGCTGGTTCAGAGTGGCTAAGGGAATCTCAAGCTCACTGTTAAAGACTAGAAGTTCCCAGTTGTCACAATCCACAGACCCAGCAAAGCTCCTAAAGCTGTCAGGAAATCACTTACCACATCAGATACATGGTGATCATGTCCATGAGAAACTACCTCTATCCCTACCATATGCTTTTTCCCTGTATTCTTCCCATCCCAAAGGAATAGTTAAGTGATCAGTAAATGTGCATTTCTAAATCCTGAAGACACTGATTATTTCTGATGTAAAGAAACAAACATTAGGGGATGGAGAGATGGCTCAGTGGTTAAGAGCACTGACTGTTCTTTTGAAGGTCCTGAGTTCCAAATCCCAGCAACCACATGATGGCTCACAACCATCCATAATGAGATCTGACACCTGGAGTGTCTGAAGAAAGCTACAATGTACTTACATATAATAAAATAAATAAATCT
>NC_034597.1:3793417-3824297 GCF_900095145.1 Mus pahari | reverse complement strand
AAGAAAGAAAGAAAGAAAGAAAGAAAGAAAGAAAGAAAGAAAGAAAGAAAGAAAGAAAGAAAGAAAGAAAGAAAGAAAGAGACATTAGTGTCTGCATCTTAACATTTTCTGTCTTCCTTGGCCAGAGAACCCACTTCCCATAAAACAAAACAGAACAAAACAAAACAATCTGCTTTGCTGCTATTCTACACATGGATCTTGGGGACAGACCTTCATTTCGCCCTTGCCAGAAATTGTAGTCCAACACCAATAAACCAATAAAGCTGTTTAAATCTATGAAACTAACGGTTACAAAGCGTAAACGCTTCCCAGTATCTGAAATTAATTCCTGCATTGAAACATCCCCCTTCAAACGACATACATCACACCTGTAAGTTGTAGTGACATAAATCCAGGACTAGTGATAAATGTGAAGATTGTTGGGTTTTTAGATTAATAACTCTGCCTCTGTCAAGTTCTAAGACCATAAACAGAAACTCCAACAAATGGATACCCATGATGACTATTTTACAGACAAAATCTAAGATCAATTAATATAATTCTTATTATTATATTTCCTGTCCTCCTAATGCATAAATCTCTTTCCTTCTTTAATGAGATCTCAAAATACATCACATTATTCCCTTAACTTACATCTTAAGTCTTCCGTAGTGCACTGCAGTGCCTGCGTGAAGAATAAACTCGGGGGTGTCCCATCTTTCATGCAATAGCCTAGCTTACCAGCCTATGAATAGAAAGATACTTTAAATGTTCTTCATACAAAATGCAGCATAATCAACAAAGGGTTGAGCTCATTTAAAGATAAACATAAGTAAATTATTTAAATCAAAATTTATGTATTAGAGGAATATCTCCATGAGGAAAAAGTTTAAATAATTTGGTATAAGAATATCATCATGTACAGGAAGAGATCAAAAGGTTAAAGACCACAACACAGCATTCACTCCCCTGAACACAGGCAACTTTCAAAACAGGGAAAGCCAGTTCTGGTGGTAACAGCCTTGACAGCCACTCAGCCAGGAAGGCAGGAAGACCACAAGTTCAAGACCAGCAGTGACAACTTAAAAGGGAGATGTGTCTGAAATTAAAAAGTAAAAAGAGGACGGGTGTGGTGGCTCACGCCTTTAATCCCAGTACTTGCGAAGCAGAGGCAGGCAGATTTCTGAGTTCAAGGGCAGCCTGGTCTACAGAGTGAGTTCCAGGATAGCCAAGGCTACACAGAGAAACCCTGTCTCGAAAAAACAAAACAAAACAAAACAAATAAACAAAAAAAGGTAAAAAGAGGACTGGAGATACAGCTCAGTAGGACAGTTTGCCCAGCACACACAGGACCCTAGGTTAGGTTTAATCTCAATTTTAAAACAAGAGTGGTTTTACAGTCTCTGCTTTCTACTGCAAATGTTTGGATAGTCAATGGTTATTTCATTATTATTTTTAATTACAAAACATTCCTGTGTAATCATCATGCTAAACAATGGATCTGGTAGGAACCTAGCTTTCCTTTCAAAAAGCAGACTGTACTTCCACCACTGATATCATGAGGCTGGACTCATAAATCCCAGCAAACTTAATGAAAAAAATCATCTTCGAAAATGAAATCTCTTTTTAATAGGACTGAGGGCTTTTTGTTGTTGTTGTTTTTGCTTTTTGAAATTATAGGACTGAGAAAGGATCTAGAGGCTGTGATGGGGAAGCTAAAAAAAAGATTAACATCCCTCTGGGGAGAGAAGTATGGTCCCCACGGCCTTCACCATCAACAGCTTTTAATCTTGAGACCAGGAACACGGGGAGATAGGTGCACAGAAATCACACAATCGGAACCAGGAACATGGGGAGGCAGCACACAGTCAACAAACAGAGTGATAAACTAGAGTGACAAAATTTGATAAGGCTCTAGCATTCCAACTGCAACAAAACCCACACTCCTGAGTGGGCCTGACATCAGAATGATCTCACCTTTTCTCAAGCTCCTCAGAGTCCTGCAGGCACACCTGGGGGTCTACAATGGTGGTCAGGATAAATATTATATTACAGTATGCTTAACCTACTCTGTGAGTGGCTGCCATAGGTATCAAAATTTCACTTTCGAAAGAGAAAAAAAAGACAATGGAGTCAGAACTCCACAGAGACAGGGACTACATGAATTCAACCTTTAAACTCAAACCTGTGCCCAAGGGCTGAGGTCTGAGCTGGGAAACAGTACCCTGCCACGGAGGAAGCTGAGGGCATTAAGGCATGGATAGATAACCGAACGTGGACGTAGATCCATCCCAGGGAGGCTCTTGCTGATCTGTATGGAGGTGAGGAGTACGCTCCAGGGGCTACCTGTGGATGCTGCTGTCGTGTATGTGCATGTGTATGTACATGTGTATGAGTATGTGTATGAGCATGTGTATGTGCATGTGCATGTGTATGTGCATGTGTATGAGCATGTGTATGAGCATGTGTATGTGCATTTGTATGAGCATGTGTATGTGCATGTGTATGTGCATGTGTATGAGCAGTATTCTCAGCTCTTCCCTTCTCTACTTCACCTCTTAAAGGTGACCCCAAGAAGCTGCTGTTCCCTTCTCAGGCCTACAATGATTTGAAAGATTTACAACTGGGCACTATCATTTCTCTCATGGTGCTACACATAGCCAGCTTACTCTTCAGGGATCTTCCCAGTTAGTGTGTACGTGGATATTATCTCCTAACGCCTTCCTGGAGTGAAGAGTTGACACCTGGAAGAATCATCAGGGACTTTGAAGTAAAACAATAATAATAGAGGCAGGTGGATTTCTGAGTTTAAAGCCAGCCTGGTCTACAAAGTTGAGTTCCAGGACAGCCAGGGCTATACAGAGAAACCCTGTCTCGAAAAACCAAAACAAACAAACAAAAAAAGCCCACAATATTAATAAAGCAATCCCCCACCTCTCTGCTACAGACGCCATCTTTCATTGTCCCATATGGCAGAAAAGTCAGACTTCTCAACATGACCAGACTTGAGATCCATGTGCTCAACATTTCACAGTAGAGTTCTGAAATGGTCCACAAGCCTCATTGCCCATGTGTATTGCCCAAGTTTCAAAAAGCACTGAGCACCCAGCCACTCCCTAGACTGTAAGCAGCAGCAACTCCCTTCACCACGTGAATCTTGCTGGACAGGTGAGATAGGCCAACCTCTGGGGCTGGTGGGCAAGCCAACCCTGACGAATCAAGAACTTCCAGTTTCAGTGAAATTCTCTCTCAAGAAAGTAGGAAGAGACAAAGAGAGGAAGACACCTGATATCAAATCTCCAGTGTGTATATGTGTGCATCCATGTACACACACACACACACACACACACCACTAAAAAAACAAACATAAAAACCATAACTCTGGGTGAGTAACGGCCTAAAGAGTAGAGTCACCGCATCACAGTGTCTTACAACCTAAAGGCAGTCTATTCTGAAGCTTCTAAGAGAGGATTACAACACTGGTTTTACTGCACTTAAGCCAGAAAGTCCTTTCTTGTGGTATTTATCTGCTGCAGAAGATGGAAGTCTACACCCTGGGCCTCCATCTACCAACCACCACCTGCTCACCACACCCTTCTGAATTGTAATAAACAAGCAGCATCTTCAGACTTTATATGTGTTCCCTAAGGAGATAGCTGGAAACTATCTCCATAAACCAATGAAAAGCTCATATTCTAGGGCATAATGCTGAGGCAGAACTAAAAATAAGAGTGAGTTTCGATACATCATTTAACCATTCTGACCTACTACTGCCTCTCCCCTTTTGCTTTTGCCTGGAATGCTTAGCCTCCATACGCACTGGGCTCAGTCAATTCTCCCAAACCCATTCTTTTAGTCAGTGATTGGCTGCAGCATGAGCATGTGATAAGATGTAGTCTGTGAAATATGAAGGTTGACTGGCCAAGGGCTGAGGTGATTTGAGAAGCAATTTATGATATTTGCTATGAGAAAGAAGACATGAAGGGCTGGGAGAATTCCTTAGTTCTTGATGTTTAAGTATAAAGACCTAAGCTTGATCTCCAACACTCACATAGAAATCCTGGCATGCAGCGTGAGGAATCCAGGCAGAAAAACCATGATATTTTCTTCAGCCACTCTAGTAACAGGCCAGCTCCAGGCTCAGTGAGAAACGTCTCAAAAAGACATGATAGAGCTGGACAGAGGACGGTACTCCACCTGGATGCTGGCTTCTACATGCATGCCTGCAGGTATGCACACTCACGCACGCACGCACGCACACACGCACGCACGCACATACACAAACAAGATGTACAAGTTAGGAATACTTTCTATTCTTCTCTGTGCCCTATATAACTCTGCCATTGAACCTCTGCAACTCCTGAGGCCATACCAAAACCTCAAGGAAGAGACTCTGAACATCAAGCCACCCAGAGGCTGACAAAGCATGGAGAAGGTATACCAAGATGTCAAGGTGGCAGAGCAGGAACAGAGGGGCTGCCCAAAGATACCCCGTGCTGCCAGGCCGAGTAAACTATCCTTACAGCTAAGCCACACATCTGTGGCCTTCTGAAAAGCTAAAACCCCCTAACTCATCCCAAACAGTTGCGGATACTTACACATATTTCTGGAAATAAGTTCTGTGGGATTGGGAGGGTGGGGGCAACTGGTGATACTACCAGCTACCAGCTGCAGGGTACCACAATGCTCACAGGAAACAAACCCTGACTAGTTCTTTCCTCTACCTCAGGTGAGCTGTCCAATGGGCCTGAGTACAGAAACTTCCTTTTCACAGCCCAGGCTGGGATGCTGAGAGAAAGGGTAATCGTAGAGGAAAAGGATGTCATAAAACAGCTCGTTAGGAAGTGGTGTAAGAACTAAAAGCCACAAGCCTTTCAGAAAGTGTTAAAATCTCATGTCAAGAAGAGACCACCAAATAATTACTTAACATCAGTGCTAAGAAAATGCTTCCCATTATCACAGAAAGGTCCAAAAGCAACCACACACACACACACACACACACACACACACACACACACACACACACACAACTGGCCTGGCTCGTCTTTACCAGCACCTATCAAAAAGGCTGAAAGAAATTCACATTTTGTTCTCCTTCTAAAATTTCCTGATGGCCAAATCAATACTGACTATATTAATGACACTGCTAAAAGAACAACAGCGTCTGAATACCGGGACCTAGGAGACAGGGAAGAAAGCAGGGCCTGCAGGAGGAAAATAGGCCAGCGAGAGCCAGAGCAGAGCTGCCAGATGATGCCTTTGGGAGCAGAAGTTTCCTGTAGGTTTGGGGAACGTTTTTTTGTGCATATAAAAGGAGGGCTTTAAGGTAAGAATGTGAAGAGACATTCTTAAAGCTCAGGAAGTCTGCATCTGTGGCTTTCTACACATCATAGAAGATAACAAAATCAAGTGAAGCAATGTAGCAGCCCCTCATGCCCCCAAGACTGACTGACTGACTGACTCTCTCTCTCCCTCTCCCCCCCCCACCCCGAAATCTAGCAAGGGTTCAGTCACTAAAGCACTTGCTGAGTTCACCCACTCCTCAATGCCAGCAGGAAAATGTGTGTGGTTGGAAGAGGAGGATCCCCTGGCTGAGTAGCCAGGTCAAGGAGAATCCTGTATCACCAAAGAAAATATTACAGATCCCAGTCAACAATGCCCTCCCTGGGTTGTCCCCCTGCCTCCACACATGCACACATATCAGAGAGTCATAGGGGCTGGTGTGGAGATTTACTGCAGGAGCCTGAGGACATCCTTAAACATGGAAGAAGTTCCAAGGTAGTTGTGGGGGGCAGGCTGGGATCACGTGTGAATCAAGATGTTACGCTATTTATTTATATGCCTAACTGAGGTCCACTCTGAGAGTTAGAGCAAGAGTAACATTAAGCCGTGGTTTCTGAAATCAGACCCTACACGTTTCCCTGACTTTTAGCCCAGCTCCAGGCAACCCCACATCCTATCAGCTTTCCACCTTACAGTAGTTTGGCTGTTTGGCAGCTGGCTGGCTGACTGCTTCAACTTCTCTGTGACGGTTCTACTGCCTTCAGAGGAAGGTTGACTGTGCCAGGCTAGAACGGTAGACTATTGCTTAGATGAAACTGTTCTGTTTGGATGATTTTTTTTTTTAATTGACCAAATGTTTATAAAATCTTCAATGTACTTAAACAGGAAGTTTAACATATCCAAACAGAAAATGAGCAGTTCTCCCAGACAGGAAAGACACCAGGAAACTATGGCATCAACATTCTAAGATATGCTCCTACTAAAGACTCCGGGGCCAGACAGATCACTGCTTGTTATAAAAACACCTGAGCAAGTGCAGAGTCATAAAAGACCTATTTGTGCCAAACCTGAAATTTCTCCCTGACTAAAAACCACTCAAGAAGGAGTGACATTATTAGATTAAGAAGTGGCCATTTTTTGGATTAAAATAAAATCACCTTCAATGTTATACTCACTGAAGGCATTATTTTATACTCCAGTGATGTTAGTCAGGGGAAAGGGGGAGTTCCTCAAAATACTAGCCAGTGTTTCTCAAGAAGGCAACATCAGGATTGGAGAGGTGGATCAGCATGAAAAGGCACTAGCTGCCAAGCCTGGGGATCTAAGTTCAATCCCAGGAGCCACAGGGTCAAACCAGAGAACCAACTCCAGTAAGCTGTCTTCTGACCTACATTTGTATTTGTTCATCTACACCCCCTCCCCATGCATGCATGTGAAAACATGTGAGTGCGCCCCTCTGATGTGAGTGCTGACTGTTGGGTGCCAGTGTCATGACTCTTACTTCAGTCAACCTCAAACGAGCTCATGCACCCTAACCTTGCAACTCATTTTGCTTTCTGAATTGAAGTAAACCAAGAGAAAAGTCAGTCAGTCTGGAGGCATACAGCAGATATTTAGTCCAGAGCAGCCTGAACTTTCCTAACGCAGTGAAACCATGATACTTTACTGACTGTGCTGCCATGACCACTTCTCCAGGAAAGGTGACAAGAAGATAAGGAATAGAAGTCCAAATCTGCTTAATAACCTCAACAAGTGAAGGCCAATAAAGTGGCACTCGGGATGATATGAGCTAACAATACGTTGTCAATGAAGATGCTCTAAACCACACCTAACAATGTGCAGGGCTAAGGGCAGGACGTTTGTTTTCTCTCATCAGACAGTTGGTTTATAAGCTGAGCCGAGAACAATAAATGTGTGTGGTTAGGTATGGAAGGCAAACCTGCAGCCTTTAAGTAACTCTCACAGCACTTGTGAACCCCTGCTATGTGGTTATTAGATGTGCATTGGGCTACAGGTACTTTCCCTTGGAGTGATTAATCAAATCTTCCCACTCACCCACAACCTCCCACCCTGCCCTCAAGGAGCCAGTTTCAAAGGTAGAAATATAATCCTTTCACATTTATAACTAGAAGAAAAGATGTATGACTTTGATCCATCACAGATATGAAAACTATATACTTCTATATGACCCTGTGCCTTGTGCAGGCCTACTGAATTTATGGGCTAATGAATATAAGGATTTATGTTATGTCAAAGTAAATATTGACCTTAGCTCTGCCCCGGTCAATATTTACTGCTTTACTCAATAAACCCTGATGTTCATTTTCGAGCCAAGTCAATAGCAGTTCATTAATTTCTGCATGGTTCATATCAGCATTTTATAAAATGTTTCACCTAAAAAATTAGGATACAGAGTGTTAAAGAGACCAAAGTGGTATTCTTCCCTTACAGCTACATTCATTTCTAGGGCTCTCCATCCTTACTCTGTACCCTCAACTGTTACTAGCAAAACTGCACAAATCTAATACAAGTAAGCAATCTAGCCTAAGACACAATCTTCTTTTAAAATATGCATATATTGGCCTAAGAAATTGAAGCACTCTCAAAATATTTCCATAATATGCAGTATTTTTAAAACATTTGCACAGAGACAATCTCATTTATTTCTCAACAGGAACGTGTATAGTGTCCACAGTTCTCAGTCTATTCACAGTGGGGCCGTATTATCTATATCACAGCAATACAAACTGTGGTTTAACCTACTTCATTTTGGTGGCTACTTGTAAGCATTTCAGCATGAGCTCCTACTGAAGGTCATGGAGACTGTCTTAAGAAGTGTCACCTTGGAGACATTCGCAAGTGGGTTTCAGAGGCAGGTTCCTAACACCAGTTGCAGGAATGAAAGAATGGCATTACTCAACCTTCCACTAGGTAAGGCAGCGCTTGCCGTGCATGCTGCCAAGCCTGACTCTGTAAGTTATGTCCACAGAGCTGTCCTCTGACCTACACACATACACACATACACACATACACACACACACACACACACACACACGAATAATTTAATATTTTATATCCTAGAGATGTTCTTCAAAGTCCACCAAAATACTCCATCAAAACTGGGAGCTTCAGTCCATTTAAAACTGAAATCTGGACAGACTTATACCCATTTTTAAAGACCCATCATAGAACCAAATTAAATTTTCATCTATGATATCACTTGACACCAAGGCAGCAGTGCTGGAAAAATGGTTCATCTTCCTAGGAGTCCCCCATGAGCACAGTCATGTTCACTTCTGATGCTCCACCTGAAAAACTTTTTTTTTGTTGTTGGTTTTTTGAGACAGGGTTTCTCTGGGTAGCCCTGGCTGTCCTGGAACTCACTTTGTAGACCAGTCTGGCCTCGAACTCAGAAATCCGCCTGCCTCTGCCTCCTGAGTGCTGGGATTAAAGGCGTGTGCCACCACACCCGGCTTGAAGAACTTTTAAAGAGCCATCTCTGAAGAGATAATACCAAGCAACATTAGGGTAAAGGGGTTTTGTTGCTCTTTGTTTGTGTGTTTGTTTGTTTGTTTTAAGAAAAAAAGAACTCAAAAGTAAGAAAATAACAGAAAAATATATGAGTTAAAAGGAAAAAAAAACTGCTTTTAAACAATCAAAGGGGAAAAGCCAAATTTGGCCAAGTGTTTAGAGACCCCAAGCATCTGACACCACATTTGCCTTTAAATAGGAAGCCAGTGAATGTTGGACCATGTGCGTTCTTACTCTATATTGTAGCCGACGATTAAACAAAATGGAAACACCAAACACATAAGAAGACACAGTGTCGCCTACAAGTTACTTCCTACCTTGGGGGCCCTCGTACCCTAAAACATTTATTTGAGAGCACAATATTGCAGGTGATGGTCATGCATGCCTTTGATCCCAACACTCAGGAGGCAGAGGCCCGCAGAGTGAGTTCCGTGACAGCTAGGGCTACAAAAGAGAAACTTCAATTCACCCAGCCAACCCCCACCCCTGTGGGGAGCCGCCCTCACATTCGCCATTACAAGATGGCGCTGATGTCCTGTGCTCTAACAAACAAACAAGGCAGCTGCGCATGTGCTGGGTAGATTTCCATTCCCTTGTGCCCTGCCTNTCCCGTGGCGTCATCTGGGGTGACAGCAGGCCGCCAACCAGAGGGTTACACGTCCTAGGCGGCGATCTTGCTCTATATAAGCTGAGGGATTTGGTTCTTCGCTCTCTTTTCTCTCTTCTCTTCTCTTCTCTTCTCTTCTCTTCTCTTCTCTTCGCCCTTTGCCTGTTGGAAGCTTATGCTCTCCCTCTCAAGAGCATTAAAGCTTTGCTGCAGAAGGATCCTGTTTGTGTGCCGCGTTGTTTCTTGCTGGCGAGAAGGTAGCGCGGGACACACCCCCACCCCAAAACAACAACAACAACAAAAACAGGATCACAGAAATAAAGGATTACTCACAGTTTGGACTCAATGAATTAAAAATGTAAAGAACACAAGAAATAAGGAAAAAAATGACACACCTTGATGAGATTAAATCCAAGTTTTTTTAAATCATTACAACCAACCATCGGTCTCCTTCACATTCACTCATTTTAAATTAAACATGATGCCACCTTGAGTTTCCCCGGTATCAGCCCAGAGAACTCATCTTGCTTGCTCATCTGTGTCTAGTCGTGGACCTGTGATGGTTTGAATAGGAATGGCTCCCAGGTGTCTGAATGCTTGGCCCATAGGCAGTGGCACTATTAGGAGGTACGGTCTTGTTGAAGTAGGTGTGGCCTTTTGGAAGAAGTGTGTCAGTGTAGAGGCGGGCTTTGAGGCTTCATATGCTCAACTTAGGCCTAATGTGGCGCATAGTCTCCTACTGCCTTCAGATCAAGATACAGAACTCTCTCAGCTTTTTCTCCAGCACCATGCATGCCTCCATGCCTCCATGCCTCCATGCCTCTAGCCATAAACTAACCCTCTGAACTATGAGCCAGCCCCAATGTATGTTTTTCTCTATATAAGTTGCTATGGTCATAGTGTCTCTTCCTAAGGGTGACTCCTTAGGGCTCTTTCCTTCTACTTCCCAAAGCCCCAATGTTAGTCTTTTCTTCACACTTGGAATACAAGAAACATTCTCTGAGGTCTGCCATTATAGCCCAATTCCTGGCATTCAGTAAATAATTCAAAATGGAGCAGAAAAGAAAAGCCGACTTAAAAGCTGCGACCAGACTAACAGGGGTGTAGAAAAGAAGGAAGTCTACTGTCACTAAAGACCACGACCCACCCCAAGTGTTGTGGGAGAGGTACATCAAGGCGGTGCTGGGAACCCAAGGCTGATTATATCCCTGCTCAACTCGGGCACTGCTGCAGCCAATCAGGAGCTATCGACTGCAAAGAAGAAGTCTAGGGAAATTACTCCCTTAAGAGACTCTGTAGGAGGCCTCAAGAGAACAGTAAATAATACAGCAATATTAACATTAAAGCTCTCCGTTCTACAGCGCCTTCCATTCTTCCGATGACAAAAGCGGCCTTCTGTAGGCATGTGTATTTTGATTTACCCTGTACAGACATTCTTAAAAATAGGCATGGAAATGTAATTTTAAAGCGGTTAATTATATCCTCAGTTCACAGGGGAGCTCATTACTTAAAGGGCTCCGATGGCAAAGTCTTCTGTAAATCACCCACTCTTTTATCTGAATATCAGAGCCCGTTAGTGAGCACTAGAGCACTCAACCTCTGATGCAGAGGCTCTCCTTTGTCTGCCCATCTATTTGTCCAGCTAAAAACGGACACTGAAGCCCGATCTGGAGGCACATTGCTACAATCCCAGGACTCAGGAGGCTGAAGCAGCATGAACTTAAAGCCAGCTCTGGTGACACCACGGTGAGACCCTGTCTCACCCAGAGGCATTGAATCTGCAAAATCAAATGAGGCACAGAGCATGGCAGAGAATTAAAGCTAAAAGCTATAATCTTTGTCCTCAAAACTATACACTTAACTGGGAAAAATAAGTCACGCATCCACACAGAGAGACGGGTGCTTGTACAGTAGGGTGCAGTTAAGAGCCAAACGCCTATCAGGTCTTCAGTCCAAGGTAAAAACCCAAAATTCCTGTGTGTGTGCCAAGATGCTTGACCCCTGAACCTCACAGCCATCTTTAGGACAGTCTTTCGTTTCATTTCATTTCATTTCATTTCAAAACCACAGAAGCAATACCTGTTAGGATAATCCTGTCTGACCTTCAGCTTGCCCAAGGACACACCTTCCCACAGGGAATTTTGGCAGTTTTGATTTTGGATTCCTCTGAAGATGGGCATCACTCCCACCCCTACCTTGGCTCACATTTCTTTATATACAAAAGCAAGGACTAGAGATGCAGAGAATCCAGGGTCAAAGATGGGACAGCCTGATTTCCTTCCAGTGTTTGAAAGGGAAGAGGGAATACACATAGGTCTAGAAAGATACTCTACAGTTCCACTTGGACTGCTTCCAGATTTGTCTCATATTTCTCTTTCCGGTAACCATGACCTATCCAACATATGGTATTTTCATGTAAAAAAAAAATCACAGAAGTTCTGGACACAGTTCAAAATACATAAACTGTCATTACCTGAAGTTACAGAGAAATTTCTACACCTCCGTTGAGCTAAAACTACAGAAGAAAAATTGTTTTAATATTTCCAATGAGATATTTGAGAGGACTGCATTTTTCCTTCTGGTGTAATCATTCATGAAATTCCCCATAAGGAAAAAAAAGAATCCAAAGATAAAAAGCATCCTGAAATGATAATCTTAGTCCCCACAAGCAGCATCTAGAACCAGTGCCTCACTTTTGATGGATGAAGTCTTCACTTCCTATAGAAACCTTGACAGTAACAAAGTAAGAGCCAGAAGGGGAGATCCATCTCTGAATGGTGCAATCAGAGTACTATGGGCTCCTCAGCCATCAGTCCTTTGTGCCAAAGTTGAAGAAATTCCATAAGCCTGTCAAAGGGCAGCTTACACAACGAATACAGACATCTGTAGTATGCCAATGAATCAGTGGAAATCAAGTAACTATGGTCACCCTAGTAAACACATAAGTGCGCACATTCTACTACTCAAAACTCAGTCTCTGAAGTGAGTGTGGGACAGCCTAGGAATAATGTTGTCAGTACTGTCTGCCAAGCTGCACCCCACCAAACATCGAGAGAGGGAACCCAAACACTGTTTCCTTGACCCATCCACAAACACGACCCACCTCATTCACACTGTCTCCTCCAAGCCCTTTGCCTAAAAGGGAGATGCAAAGGCCATCCGGAAGAAGAGGATTACAAGGAAAACCAAAGGTGGCTTCTGCACCCTGAATAGCTCTGAGTGAGACAAAGACAAGGCTCTGCTCAGAACCCAAGCTATGTGAATGTGAGCAGGGCCTAGAGAATTTGTTTTTTCCTGTGAAGGGTCAAATATTCTCCATTTTCCACCAAAAGTCCTTAGTCAGGGGTTGATGAGATGGTTCAGTGAGTCAAGCAGTTACTGCATAAACCTGATGACCCTGGATTCCATGTCTGATGGAGGAAGAAAACCGACTCCCAAAGATTGTCCTGTGACTATCACATATATTGAAGCACATGCAAGTGTGTACACACACATGCCATACACACACAATAACCATCTGTCTTAATAATAAATTAATTAACTAATTCACACACACACACACACACACACACACACACACATTCTTAGCTCTGAAGAAGTTGTGAAGCACCACAGAAAGTACACAAAGTGACGAATGTGGCTATGTTACAACAACTCTCACGCATAGTAAGGAATGTGGCTGTGTTACAGTAACTTTCATGTATAGTAACAAATATGGCTGTGTTACAATAACTCTCATGTAAAAGCTTGGGAAGCCTACAGCTTCCCCTCCTCGGAACTCACTGATCCTTTCTATAAACTTCATTGGAAAGACACCAGGGGCAAAGCATGCAAATCCATGCATGCTATCTCAGTGCCTCGGCCTTCAGTGCTGCAAAGTGACTACCAGGAAGGGTGACAGCTCAAGGAGAGCTCCAGGAACACCAACAGTGTGTGAAAGAGAAACTGAGTTAGGAGCAGCCAAGGGCAGATGGTCCTTGATGACACAGACTACACCAATCAACTGATACTGGTCATCTCATCTCACATGCACAACACCCTAGGAAGGAAACGTTAGCTACTCCAGCTTCCCAGAGGGAAAACCAAGGGTCTGAGCAATGAAAAGGCCCTCCAAAATCAGACTCGGTGTTATCAGTATTTGACACAGGTCTATACACTTGTACAAGATTCATACTAGACATACTATATGCCCCCCCCCCCAAGTTCAAATGGCAATATCCTCGGAGGAACTAAATGGATCACAGAATTAGAGGCATGATGGCAAGATCTGGTCCATTAAACTGACCTTTCAGACGTAGCCTAATTTACCTTTGCTAAATTTAAAAATGCCTCACAACAAAGAGCCTTGCTTCTCTGAAGCCTGCATCTTAAGCAGCATTTATACCTCGAAGTATATCCCAGGAGTGAGAATTCCAGTCTGCTCTGGTTTTAAGGCACCAGCCTAAAGTGTGGAAAGTAAACAGATGCCAACTCTCACTGTTTCCTGCCCTTCCGGTATCCATGGGCGAATACTGAAAAACATCTTTGATAATCCCCAAATCTTCTTGACATCAGAACCAATCCTGAGCCGCCTCCACAAAATAACCACGTGGAAAATGGTTTCAATATATATAAGATGCATAGAGGATGAGCAATCTGATGCAGATGAGGACAGACACAGTGTACAAGTGGAAGATTCTATAGTCTAGACTCCAAATCATAAAGGCATTGTATAAAATCACTTTTGGGTGTTTGCTACATACGAACTACAATATCCTGTTGAGACTTGGGCTCCATCCCTGAGTGTATGTGTAGAGATCTAACATTTGAATGTCTGCCAGACCCAGGAATGTCAGATGAGGTCCTCAGAGTACATAGGAACTGTCTCCTTCCTCAGCTCCTTCCATTATACCTAACAAGTAGTTTAAGAAACTCCTCCAAACCGGTCAGTTCCATCAGAAGGTTCTTCATGGACTGTCCTACCTGAACTGGGGGGAAGCAGGGGAGGCTGAAGGCTCAGGGGTTGGGGGAGTGGGAGCCGATTTACCAAAGCAAAACTTGAGGGACTACAGCCTGTGAACACTAACCAGCTGGCTACCTGTTCTTGCACAGCCTGTGAAGGAAGACTGCTCCTGAACACTTTGAGATGCTCAGTTTTTAAAAAAAAAAAAAAAAAAATCCGAGAGAAAGGATTGCTGTGTAACAGGACTCAAGTTCAAGGCTTCAGAAACGATTTCCTCACCACACACCCAGGCTTTCCAGTATCATCTAGGGCCACTCTGATGGTACGCTGGCAGGGATGAGTGCTATAGCAAAGATTCTTGTCTGGAAAAGGTCTAGAATATTTATGTCCTAGATCTTTCAAGATAAGTAAGTATAAGTGTGCCAGTCCCTAAACGTGAACTCTCAGCCTTCAGCTGGAGGCAGAACCAACCCCAGACACACATGCTCTGCCCCAGACACACATGCTCTGCCCCAGACACATATGCTCTGCTACACCAGAAGAGAGGACTAAGACCCACCTGTGATAAGGGCACCAACAATGACCCAGTTCCATAAACGCCACCACTCACCTCCCCCTGGCCAGACTTAGTAATGGGAGAAGTTTGGCTTCTTCACTGCCATTTGCAACAATGTCTTATAACTTCCAATTTCCTGCCTAACTGCATTATTACTCTAAATTGATGAACTGTAAATAACAGGCCACTTTACGCCCCTTCATGACTGATCCCTCAGCCAGAGAGTACACAATGATAAATTTTCTTTGCATGACTTGGCAAGATGCTATATGTCTATAATTTTGACCTCCATCGCCCAATTTCCTTCATTTATCAGAAAATGGTGAGAGAAAGCTCTAATTGGATAATTCGAATCACAAAGGAGGAGGTGGGGTGGAATTCTTCACCATCACAGTCTGTGAGTGATCAAACAAAACAGATTTAGCCACTCTCCCTGCAGGGGCAGGAGATTTATCAGCAGACAAAAGAATGCAAACCGCCAACAGATAAGGGGTAATTAAAGATCAGGTCTATAAATTTTACATTGACATAAATTTAACAAGATTTGCAGGTGGAAATTTGGGATTGAAAAGGAAGCCCTGACTCTGAGGAGAATTGCAGTAATTCTATATGCAACAACACTGCAAACTACATAGATTTATTATGAAGAGTAATACCCATGCCTCTGAGCTCTCTCAAACAAGGCATCTGAATTATTCAGTGCCACAGTAATTTCAAAGTGGCCTGTCTTCTTCAAGTATTCCTCCTTAATTCGCTATGATCTGTTTTCCATAAATTTTGAGTTTTAACATCTCTTTTAAAAATAACAAAGCACCTAGCGTATTTTTCTAGTTAGTTAGTGCATAATCCAGGACGGTCTCTACAGGCAAGGAAGTTATTTCTAATGTAATACACACTAAAATTATAACAAAGTATTCTCATTTCACCGTCTCAAAGGTGAAAAGGAAAACCAAGCTAGGGCCAAGAATGGCAATAAGGTTAACCGGTGAAATTTGAAAATACATTCAAATTTCTTGGGCGATGGGAGAGAGACTCCACTGGCTCTCCAATGCTTTATGATGCTTAGCTGGGACACCACATGTCCTAAAGGCAACACAACACTGTCTTCCAAAGAGTTACAAGTTTGGTACAATGACTCATTAACAAGAAAACTTCAGAGACAAACTCACATTGGTTGCCATACAGGGTGCGGGCTTTCCAGATGGGAAGCAGGTAAAAACCTTCAGGGAAAGCAGGCTTCAAAATTTCAACTTTTAACAGTGCAACCAAAGGGAAACAAGACTCAGGCAAATCCTGCTGATTTGGTTTTTTTTTTTTAACCCTTCCAGGGCACTAACCAACAAGGCCACACTCACCAGAGTATGCCCAGTATGGGTCTCCGGATGCCTTTCTTCTGCGGATCTGCACTGAGTTGTCCTGTCTGCTCTCCTGCAGGGTCCCCACATAGCCTTCAGTCAATGCTGGAAGAGATGGAGAACACAGTGAGACAAGTCATCAGGACACAGGACAAAAAGAGGGTATTCAGACTCACATGGCGATGTAATTTACAGAACCACAGGCCTTAGGGGCTATCTACTAAATAGAACCTCTTTTTTCGTTTTGTGGTGAGGTGGCTTGTGCCTATAATCCAAACACACTTGGCTGAGGCAGGAAGATTGCTTCCTGTTACAGAGTAAGAGCCTGTTTCAAGAGAAAAAAACTATAGGGAAAGCCAAAGCAAGGCATTAACACATTAATTGCTCATATTAATAACATCTATGAGGTTTTAATGTTTGGATTTAGGTTGCAGTTTGTTTGTTTGTTTGTTTGTTTTGAGATGGTGTCACTCTGTAGCTGACCTGCAACTGACCTTGTAGATCAGGCTAGCCTCAAACTCACATTCTCCCAGCTGGGATTACAGATGTAGCCCTCAGCTAAACCTTTACTACATACTTGATACACATTATAGTATTAGTCTACACAACACCAAGTATGGACACAAAGGTCTCGGTAATAAGGAATACACTTCAAGAAATGAAGAAACTTCCACTTGTCTAACGTGTGCTTTGGATTCTAAGGACCTGAATAAATGAGTGTTCTGGGCCTAAGAAGCCACCTGGGCCCATGTTCTCTTCCTTGGTATCTGTTACATGGAGGAGGAGGGGCGGGCTTTCAGGTCCAGGGACACTCACTAAACTTCAGTGCAATAAAAAGCACACAAGGGAACTGAGAGCCAAACAGATGCATCAAAACTAGGGCCTTTGCCCCGGAAGCAGTCACATCCATTGAAGCCTCTTCAGGGTGAATACCCATCTTCCATGCCCTTAGGCCCACAGACATTCCCCGTGGTCCTGGGGAAAGCAAAGTACAAAATCACCCACTACCAACGCTCCAAAGGAAACGCTGTACAATGGCCACCCACTTCCTTAAACGCAAAAGGAATCTAATCTACCCAAAAAAAGCCAAACGATTCTCTACTGCTGTGGAGAGTTTCCATCTGCCCACTCCAGCATTCAAACCCGTCCCTCCTATCCTCTCCATCTGATGCAAATTGCCCCTGGTGATGAGCCTACACCTGAATGCACAGATGTGTACCAAGACGAATATCACAGGTGCCCAAATCCCAAAACAATACACACCACGCACCTATATTAATATTCAAAAGCACCCAAACAAAATCAAGTCTGCTTTCAGGAAGAAAAGAAAATGGTTAGGAGAAACGTACATTTGCTTTGAAATGAGAATAGCAATGGGAACTACCGTATATTTTCTGTTCAGGTTAGCCAGCAATGAGGGTGCCAGGGCATTAGCTGTGATGAGAATGTGTCAGCCAGTGAAAAATCACTTCAACTGCAAAGACAAGCTTAAGACTTGCAACCAGGGCTGGGACCTAGATGCTCCTAAGATGAGTCCTTAGAGGAAATGTGAGCATAAGAAATTCCAAAATGCAAATGGAAAACCTGCTATCACTTCTATGTGTTCACTAGTCCTAAATGACAAAAATCTGTCGTTGCCCACTGTAACCTGCAAGTAAAATGTGGACACTCACCATCCATTTCATCTGTAGATGAACCACTCAGAACACTAGTGAGTCCACAGTTCTTACCCAGCTCAAAGGAAAGAATTCCCTCCCCTGCTCACCCATGCTTCCCTCCCCTAAACGACGCTGAACAATCACTTCTTTTTTTTTTTTTTGTGCATACGATAAATATTTTAACGTGTATCTGTCTATTGTGTTTGCTGTAAAGCTTCAAAGCCTGTCCTCTTTGTATCAAGACAATGAGTATAGCAACCTCCTGACAATGTGAGCAATAGATGCCAATTCTATTGGGGTTTGCAGTGTTAGCTCCAATTCCTTGTCTGTATAATATAAGCTGTAGAGGATATGTCAGAAGATAACAGGACTTGCCGTGAGCAGAGCACAGCACCTAACTCAGTTCCAAACCCAACAAACCAAATGGTAGGAGGACTTACTCTTAACTGGCCTCTTGTTGGAAGCAGAAGAACTTGC
The DNA here is from genome assembly GCF_900095145.1 of Mus pahari. Lineage (NCBI taxonomy): Eukaryota > Metazoa > Chordata > Mammalia > Rodentia > Muridae > Mus > Mus pahari. The sequence goes on along the minus strand of NC_034597.1, from coordinate 3,805,909 downwards.
AGGAAGTTAACTGTTTAGAATGTAATAAACTGGTGGACTGCCTCAGCTGTAGCCCACAAAGATGATTTTGTTTGTTTGTATTTGTTGAAAGAAAAGGTCTCATATAGCCCAGGGTGTCCTCAATCTTCTGGTACCCCTGATGTCATGTCCCAGTTTGGGATTACAAGTGTGAACTTCAACACACCCAGCTTATTAGGTAATGGAGAATAAGCCCTGTGCATAGTAGGCAAGTGCTCTCCTCCCTGAGCTACATTCTGTGGCCTATGCCCAGCTGATTTCTAGATCTTTCCTTCCATTATCTGTGAATGATGTCTGAGCTTCCTGATGGGTGGATTCTCAGAACTTGTTCTGGGTGTTTATCACAGTCCAATTTTTTATTTTCTTTTGCCCCAGTAAACTACTAAATTTAAATTTGATCTGCTCTAGAGACAATTTCCCTCAGGACCCTCAGAATAGGGATTTGCTCCATGCACAGTCCCTGTTTCGGCAGCAATCATAACCCATTCTATCTATCATGGAATGAGCAGTTACCCAGGCACCTCTATCTCTGCTAACACGTAAGCTGGCCCTTTCTTTCCTTAAGCCATTGAATCACCAAACCCCAGCATCCAGAAAACCCTTGTGATGAAATCAAGCACAAGGCTATCAGGCAACCAGTCTTCTTTGCCTGTGGGCGTGCTAGACATAAGCCCCGAAGATCCTGGGATATGATCCCCAAAACAAACAGTTAGGTGAGGATCAAGAATGGAATCAGCAGAAGCTAGAATAACAACAGAACCTGGAGCCAGGCCAGGAGGCAAACCATAGAGATCAATTCTTGTGATAGCATTAAGCCCAGACTAGAGCCAACTAGAAGCCAGTCTGATTTGAAACTGCAGAAATGGAGAGTTACAATGAACTGACTAGAAGTCAAAACTGTCTCCTGTCATTATGGAAACAACCATGTAATGACTATGATGGTATTCTTTAAACCAGAAGTTGCACATCAGATACCCTGCATATCAGATATTTACATTACAATTCCCAACAGTAGCAAAATTACAGTCATGAAGTAGCAATGAAAACAACCTTATAGTCAAGGGTCATCACAACATGAGGAACTTAATTAAAGGGGAGCAGCATTAGGAAGGTTGAGAACCACTACTCAAACAGTCACTTCAACTTCTGATCATCAATTTATCTATCTATAAATGGCATCTTGTTGTAAACAAGGTCTGATTATCAACACAGGGGTGAATTTAAAACAAAATAGAATTCACAAATAAATGACATAAACTTTCCTGGATTCTGTGCCTTTAAATTGAAGTAGAACCCAAATAATAATTTTAAATGTCCTAGATTTTTGTTATATTTTGTTTGGTTTGGGGCAGGGGGTGCAGCCAGAGGCCACCCTCTGCATGCATTGCCTATCACCATTGCTCATCTACCAGAAAGAGCAAGCACTGAAGGCACAGTAGGACAAAAGGGTTTGAAATCCAAACAGGTTGGTCTTTAGGGAAGCAACTCCACTCTATCACAGGCACTATGCTCTTTCCAACAGAAGTAACTAGATTACTTTTCCTTTTGATCGTGTCTGTCTGCAACATGAGATTCCCTCTCCTGCCTCCAGACAAGGAAGGAATCATGTATTGATGACACCTGCATAAACTAAAAGAAAATGATTTAAAGCCTTTATCTCAATCATTCAGTCAAAGATAAGGTGATTTTTAAAGGTATTTTTAAAAACTATTTAAATAGCAGTAAAAATGTATATACTGTATATAAAGCAACTTAATATTTTATTGAAGGAACAGAGGTTTGCAAACAGTAACAATCTCTGGTTCCCAAGCAAAGCTACAGAGTCAGCAGGCCTAATTCAATCAATTTTAATACTCTGTCCTCTCCAGAGCTCCAACAGCCAAGCGCACATGGTACTGCCATCGTTTGGCTATGAATCATCCTATTGATTTTCAATATCTTCTGTGCAGAAAATTAAATTATGCAAATGCATGCCTTTACGGATCCTTACCTTAATGTGAAATTGCATACTTGCTTATGTCAGCAACTTAATTACACAATTAAAAATGGAGCGTGCTTATGAAAATGTGTGGTTTCTCTCTTCAGAACAGACAATAAGTGTAAATCTGCCTATGGTTATCATTTGAATAGCAGGAAGGACGAGATGGGGTTATGCAAACATAAACTCTGGCAAGTTCTACAACCTAGCCTCTATGTTATGGATCTGGAGCTATTTGTCAGCTGAAAGCATTCGAGGGTTTTTTGGTATGTTATATATAATCCTCTAAATTCCTGGAACTGTTGTATACAACACTGAAAAGCCCAGTGGTATACATGGATATACATGTTTTTGAAACAAGTCAACTCTAATGTCATTGTTAGCAACAAATACCTATCCCCCATTGGCTAGCAAACCTGGGTAGGAAGAATTTCAAACTCTAGCAGTCTTTGAGTCTTGACTGTATAATAATGAAATGGGTTTGAAAGGACAAATTCAGAGACTCCTATCATCCCAGTCTACCGATCCTGACAAGATGAAAGTGGAGCTTTAAAAACCAACAGTATTAACTAGCCAATGGTGCTCACATCTCACTCAGCAGGAGGAATCTTAAGTCAACTTGGTTGCTAGGCAGAGAGCTAAATGAGTGGCAGGCATTTTCATCAGGGAGTTCTCAAAAGCTCCTTCTCCTCTCAGAACTTCTATCGAGCCTACCTCATTTCCAGCCAAAAGCAAAAAAGATAAAACGGTTTCAGGCCCAATGGCCCAATCCCGTCCTATAAAAACATCCTATGAGTTACCTATTACTGAAGACATCAAGGAAACTGTTTCCTGTGTGCATGATTTAATTTCCCAGAGCTACTGGACACAGTTTATAAGAATAAATGTTTGTACTCAGGGAATATAAACGCAGATGTGTTACCCATCTCCTTAACTGGATCTTCAGGAGGTTCTGTGTATGCTGAAAATTATACAAAAACATGGTCTTGGGGGAAGGAGCTTGAATTTTCATTAACTCTTTTGTTTTAATTTGTGAATGAACATCGTTTTCTTTCAAAAACCTCCACTCCTCTCAACACATTAGGTAACAATTTGACATAGATGGCTTTTTTTTTTTTAAATTTTGCTTTCACTTTTATTTATATGTATGTGTGCCATGTGTATGTATGTATGTGTGTGTGTGTTATATATATATATATATATATCACACACACACACATACACACACACACACACACACACCTATAGAGGCCATAAGAGAGTGTCATAATCCCCTGGAACCAGTTATAATAACAAATTGCGAACCCCCAAACCCATATGCTGAGAACCAAACTTGAGACCTCTGTAAAAGCAGTGAACAGAGCTAACCACTGAGCAGCCATCTCTAGGCCTAGATGTCTTTTCCTAAGTTTCACTGTTAGAAGTTTGAGTCTCTGAGACTGTAAGAAATAGGAATCGAGTTGGGCCTGGTACCTCACACCTTTAATCCCAGCACCTGGGAAGCAGAGGCAGGCAGATCTCAATGATTCCAGACCAGCCAGGGCTACATAGAAAGAGCTTGACTTAAAAATATAAAGGAGGGTGGAAGGGAAGGAAGGAGGGGGAAGGGGGGAATTGAGTTGTCATGAACAGAGCTCTTCCAAAATTGTAAAGTCACAACTATAATTACAAACCTCATGACATGTCTTCTTTACTATAATTAAGATGGAAGTTGGAGATGCCCAGCAGGAAAGGATTTCAGAAGCGCTACCACAGTGCCTCTACAGTGCACTCTGCCTTCCTGGTTTGAACCAGTACTGTCCACTTCACCTCTGCTGAGTCAGACAGAATCTGAGACATGATCTGACATAATCTGATGTGAAGTCCCAGCTTACAGACAGACACACAGACACACAGACACACAGACAGACAGACAGACAGACAGACACACACACACACACACACACACACACACACACACACACACACACACACACACACACTAAAGGCTTAATNACACACACACACACACACACACACACACACACACACACACACACACACACACACTAAAGGCTTAATCCCTGTGGTGATTTGAAAATGCTTGGCCCAGGGACTGGCACTATTAGTAGGTATGGTCATGTTGGGTAGGTGTGACTTTTTGGAGGAAGTGTGTCAATGTCGGGAGGGCTGTGACGTCCCATGCTCAAACCTCAACTAGCACTTAAGAGTCAATCTCTCCCCTGATTGCCTTTGGATCAAGTTATAGAGCTCTTGGCTCTTCTAGCAGTGTGTCTGCCTGCAAGCTGTCATGCTTCCTGCCATGATGATAATGGACCGAACCTCGAAAACTGTAAGCCAGCCCCAATTAAATGTTTTCCTTTATAAGAGTTGCCTTGGTAATGGTGTCTCTTCAAAGCAAATGGAAACCCTAAAACAGTCCCTAACCCTGGGCTCATGAAGACACTCACCTCATCAAGGCATAGAACCGTTCATGACTTCATAACTAAATGGGCTGGCAGGAAGTCTGACTATGAAAACACAGACCTGTCAGAGGCAGGCTTTTGATAAGCATCTTGTGCCTCCAACGTCTGTGATCTCTTTTCCTGCTTCCTGGGTGTCATGAAGTCAGAGACTTTGTTCTTCCACCTTCTCTCCTCACAGCCCCAGAAAAGGAGAGTCTGCTAGCCAAGGATTAAATACCTCTGAAACCACAAACAAAAACTAATCATTCTTCCTTCATTTCAAAGTTTCTCCCAGGTATCTGTCACATGGAAAAGGTTAACGAATATCATTAATGGTCACAAAAGAAACAAAGGCGATACAGCAGACTAATTGGATTTATAAGAGCACCCCAAATTCCTTTTAAAACATGCTTGCACACCTAGTAGCAAGGTTATTTTTTACCTAACTAGATGCCCAATTCTATTGCGTTGTAATGGATGTGGGGGTCTAGGAGAGGAGATTAACTCAAAACTGAAAACATTACACCGAAGTGTCTGGTTCCTTCCATGCCTGGCTCCTACCCAAGTCACTAAAATGGAGCAATAGAGCCTTTCATCTTCATCTGCAGAATCCATATCCACATAGTGGCAAACAAACAGTTAAGGAGGCTGTTTATGTCTATTATAACTCCTCATACAACAAACAAATTAAGGATCTCTCGAGTATGATAAAATCAGGCACAATTTTCTCTCAATTTTAAAAAGCATTTAAGAACATTAAACTCCACACAATAGTCTGAAATGAATATATCTTTATCTTTTTTGTGCCTACAATGAGCAAATGTATCAAATTATAGTTAAAAGTAATTAAATATTCTGATGAGTCTCACAGTTCCTTTGTGCTGTTTCAATTAATTGTGGTAAAATGTACTTGGTGAGTGTCCCGAAAAGCAGAATCAAGAAGTGCCCCTCTTAGCAGCCATGGTGCTGTATGTTGTTCTAGCTGTTGTGTGATACCAAACCAACCCCAGATACAATGGGCTCGATTGCAGCAGACTGTCTATTTCATCGTATTAATGCATCTATTGTCTAAACTGCAAAGAATTGTTTTTCATTATCTAGCATGATAAAAAGATCCAACATAGAGCCATGATTTCTTTTTAAGTAAAATAAACCAGTAGAACTCAGAGGCAATTCTAGGGAACAAGGGATCACACCATAGAGTTGGGTCCTCCCGGGTAACAGAGACACAAAACAGCCTCATAAAACTGAAGGAAGTCAAGGAGAGGCACAAATCCCTGACTGACGACTATTACATGAGCCGTTTTCCAGAAGGCAGAATCTACTGTCTTTTAAATCAAAACTAGAAACGTGAGAGCTACCTTCTGCTATAATTAGACGTTCAGAGAGGAGAAACACTTTCCACAAGGTCTAGGGCCTGTATGGCATGCTTCAAAGGCTGCCTCTTCCCACAGCTTGATTACCCCTTGCAGAGAAAATCTGAAGGAGGAAATTCCCTGCCACAAAGACACAATCCTGAAAAGAAAGACTGGGTTCTCGGCTTCAAAGACTTCATGGCGCCGGACAGAGGTGAAATGAACAGCGCCCCGGGCCTGTGATATAATAATACTCTGGTTCCCAAAGAATTGAGTCTTACAACACTGTAATCTAAGAAAGAAAATGAAGACTTGTCACAGATAGTATCATGGTCACATCCAACACTACAGACATGTACACTGATTTTACCACTGAGGCCTGTATTCATAAATGTTTACTGATCCACAAAATGGCAAACACAGCCAGGAGTTCATACACTGGTGCCCACCAAGATGAGCACAGCCACCCATCTAGAGGTTTTATTTCACCAGTGGTGTGTGTGTGTGTGTGTGTGTGAGTGTCCAGTGTGGGAAAACCCAGGAAGGAACCCCAGAACCCACGTTTATCTGAGTGTACTGGTACTCTATTCCCAACGTGAACAACATGGTGCGTGAAGAGCAGGCACCTGTTTAGAGATGGGCCTTGAGATATGGAGCTCACTGCTCCTCTCTCCATCTGACCATTTTACCTGAAATATTCCCCCATGGCCATCTGAGTTTTCAGTCACAGCCCAGTCCATCAGATGAGGAACCATGGAAAATTAGGGTCATGAAAAGGCTAGTTTAGGGGTCTGGAGAGACTGGCTAAAGGGGTTTGTTGTTCAAGCATAAGAAGTTCAGATCCAGACCAGGCATGCCAGCCACCCCAGTGCTAACTGTGAGGTGGAAACAGAAGGACTCCTGGGGTGTGTTGGCTGCCAGCTTAGCTCCAGTCTGAGAGATCAGTCTCAAGGAAATAAGCAAAGGTAGAAAATGACTACCTTTGACTGAACTCTATACACTGCACGCAAGTGCAGTCCTGCCTACAAATACGTAAGAAGAATCCAGTCTGGCTAAAAGGTGGGTGTTGTCGGAGAAGGAGCTTCACTGAAGGTTAGGAAGGCAGACTTCTGGTCAGACCTAAGTAAGACTGGCAAAGGAAGGGGTCACACAGTAGCAACCTACAGGGTCTGACAGGCAACAACAGTCTGTGCATACACATAATGCTTTGTAGTACAATCTCAGGCAGCCACAGCTATGACCTAATTTAAAAACACCTTTACACACTTACAAGACTAAGTGTGTACCGGGGCTGTGGGCTGGGAAGTTCTTCAGAAGCAAAACTTGGAGAGAGAGAGACACTCATTTGAGCAACTACAAGCCACCTGGTGTTTATCTTTACTTGGCTTCTCTTTTCTGTGAACCCACCGTTGCCCTTTTGATCTAAGTAGAGATGGACCAAAACAGGAATTTCAGATGATCTCGGGTACATTCTGATGGCAGAGAGCTTGCCTACCATGAAATGGCCCTGAGTCTGGTATCTACTACTACCAAAGAAAAGAAAAGGAACTCCTTGTGCAGATCAACACTTTACAGGGGATAAGCACCAATGCAGATGCATCTATTTATAGAGAACCCTGGAAGAGAAAGCAACAGTCGCAGAAAAAGAAGCCCAGTGGGTGAAGGCGCCTCCAGCTTTGACAACCTCACTTCCATCCCCTGGACAAACATGGCGAAGGAAGAACCAGCCTCCTCCAAGCCATGCTCTGGCTCCTTCACAGCACCATGATGCAACCCTGCGTATGTGCGTGCGCACGTGCACACACACACACACACACACACACACGCACACACACACACGCACACACACACACATGCACACACACACAAGCATGCACACACAAGCATGCACACGCACGTGCACACACACAAGCATGCACGCGCACGTGCACACACACACAAGCATGCACGCACGCGCACACATACACACACAAGCATGCACGCACACACACATGCACACACACAAGCATGCATGCACACATGTGCGCGCGCGCACACACACACACACACATGCACACACACAATTTCAAAACAAACATAAAGAAGCAATAATAAAACAACTACAGCTTTTCTTAGTGCTATATGCTGCGTAAAGCTATACCTGCTTGTATCAAACTGTTTCCTAAATACGTCTATATCATAGATTAACACAGCTCTTGGACCTTATCGGGGAAGCTTCTTTGTAAGTTGGCAGTGATTAATAAAGAGACCGACAACTGGTGGAGCGTAGAGGGACTGTAGCGTCTCTGTCATAAATGGGGCATCTATACTATATCCTCTTCTCCCAAAGTTCAAAGAACATAAGGAAAGGGAAAGCGATAATCCAGGAGCCGGACGTGTGAGGACACTGGTGTGAAACAGGGTCCTCCTGATATGATAAGACCACTGTACTCATAAACTCATAGTCGCCATGGGTGCCTGTGTAAGATCGAGCCAGGCGACATTCCAGCAGGGGTTGGAGAACAGCATAGGAGCTCACACCCGGAGGTAAGACGTTATCGACAGCTGATGACTGCAAGGGGAGGCTGAGGCAATGCTCTTTAGGGTGTGAATCTGGTAGATAATCCATGACCCAATGCACTACCTGGACTGGTTTTTAAAAGAGGACATGATGTTGGGGGCAGGGCTTTCTGGGACAGGCTAAAGGAGAGGTGACTCTGATTGAAATACATTATATACTCAAAGAGTATAAAACACACACAACTAAAAACTATACCCTCATACAAGAAGAGTACGGACCTGTGTGACACTGGCACCGAGGGCCAGAGCACCCTGTTGGAGATTCCATGGAATGACAAACAGAATTTCTTCTTTCAAAGATTTAATTTATGCTTCTGTGTGTGTGTATGTGCACTAGGAGCATGCAGGTGACAGCAGAGGCCAGAAGGGGACAGTGAATCCCTGGAACTGGAGTTCTAGGTGGTTGTTAGTTGTCGTGTGGGTGCTGTAAACTGCAAGCAGGCCCTAGGCTCCTAACTGCTGAGCCATCACTGTGTGAACATGCTTAAGAGTATGGCCTCGCCCCCAAGTGTGCCTCCCAAAATCACTCTTGGTGTGGGTAGATCATTCTTCCAGAATACAATGTAAGTGCATAGATGGAAAGCCATTGAGATAAAAGGAAATAGATAAATGAGATAAGACAATTTCTGAAGAGAAAACGATGAAGATTTTATCTTTAGCAACAGCTCAAGTTTGTGTGGTAAGTCACACACAAGAATCTGGCTAGAAGGATAAATGGCTAGCTGTAACAGTCTCTCTTGGTCCACGGGACCATTTCTTACTCCTAAAATTCTAATAAACAAGCCCCTTATTGCCTTTTTTTTTTTTTTTTTTTTTTTTTAAATTCACCAAATGTAGATCTGTCCATGGCATTTAAAGGGAAAATACAAACGCAAGGAACTGGTTTACACTGCCAGGCAACTACAATTGTGTTCCAAGTCAGAGCAACCCGAGGCTCCAAGTTCATCTGTGCTCGCTCCGTTTTCCTGAGGTGGTGAGTTGGGCTTCGCGCCAGTTAGAATGAGGGCTAGCTTTGTTCTCCTCAATGCAGCAAGAAATCACCGGAGAACTATCTCGTATTCTGCCTTGCTCGAAAGGGAGTCATTAACCTGAAATAACACAATACAACTCTCAAGAAAAAATAATTTTAAAAAGCTATTAGACTCTTAAATAAAATGATTTAATTAAAAAAACTGTAACCGCATATTTTTTTTTTTTTGCCAGAACACATCAAGATGGGTAAAGTACTTATCACTCAGTCTGCTTAAATAGCTCTAATAGTAATTTCTTGAATAATTAAAAGGAGGAGAAATCCGTTGTATGTATGTGAGGTTTGGAGGGTGAGGGGACAGGGGAAGGCTTTTTAAGCCAATGTGACTTCCCCAACGAAGAAATGGTAGTGTTTCAGTGGCAGAGCTTGTCCCATGTTTTCTCTCTTGGTTCCCCTTTTTGTAAAACCTCCAGCTCAGACTAATTATGCTGCAAGACCCATTCAGACACCAAAGGAAAAGCAGTTTACGACTTGTAAAACTCAAGCCTCAAATTCAAAGGTTTAGCTTAATACTTCCCTCCTCCACGCACCCAATAACTATTTGTATACAAAAAGCTGAGCAAAATCAATTTCCAGTAAAGGTATCTGTCTACTTGGAATCTAAATAAGCTTATAACTCTGTAACCTAGTCAATCAAACTGGAGGTTAGAGGGAAAATAGACTTCTTCCTTTCTAAAATGAAACTGATCTTCCAAAGGAAATTATATTTTTAGGAGCTTCACTATCAGGCACAATTGAATAAAACAGACTGCACCTTTGAAATAGGCACAGATGTGTAAGTTGTAACACAGGAGGCACTCACTAGCTACATTTGTTACAAACTAGTACAAGAAACAGGTCGGGAGAGACTGCAGCATCCCAGACTGGAGATCCTGGGAGATCTGGAAACAAACTGCCTTCATCCAGCATCACTCACAAAGGACACTGAAGAGGCTCACACTTGCACACCATGTCTTCAGCTCCAGCAGGGACCTGCTGAAGGAATCCCAGATCTTTAGAGATACAGAGAAGCCTCGGCTTTCTCTTTTCTGATGGTCCATTCCTGTTCTGATTAACTCATTATGAGAGCAGTTTAAAAAAAAAAAAAAAAAGATACAGACTTTAGATGTTGTAGAAATAGTGTGTCCTGTGATATGTATGCATTCCTGGGAGAAAACAGAAAGGTAACAACACTGAAATGCACTGATGTTTGATGGGGTGGTCCTGAAAGATGAGCTCCAGGGCTAGGGAGATCACTACTGTACTGATGGCTCTTGCAAAGAACCTGGATGCGGCTCCTGGCACGGTCACAGCAGCGAGCTTCATAGCAGCTTACAGCCGCATGTAACAACAGTTTGAACTCCTCCAACTCCTGCACACATGGTGCTCAGTATGCTCAGGCACACATGCAAACACATCGGGAAAGATTTAGGAAAAAAAAACAAAAAAATGAACCAGAGATGGGCCATAGTGCACACCTTTAATCTCAGCACTTGGGAGGCAGAGGCAGGCGGATCTGTGAATTTAAGTGCCTGGTCTACAGAGTGAGTTCCAGGACAGCCAGGGCTACACAGAGAAACCCTGTCTCAAAACAACAACAACCCTCTCCACCCCCACTGAACCAGAGAGCAGTTATTAGCATAATTTACAGGAGTGGAGGGTTCGCCTAACAGTAGATGATTGCTTACTAGCATGTGGGAGACCCTACGTTCAATTCTCAGTAACACACACACACACACACACACACACACACAGTTTAACAGTTTTTAGCTATACCTGATGGTGTACACCTGTAATCCCAGGCACTTGGAGACTAAGGCAGGATTGTGACAGAAGTTTAGCCTGCAACACACAGCAAACCACTTGTCTCAAAAGCAAATTTTAAAAATAAATACAGTAAGTTACCCAAAGAAAAGAAATGTTTAAGCCAGGATAAAACAGGGCAGCAAAAGGAAAGGTTTTTTTCCTTTTTCTTTCTTTTTTTGGTTTTTCAAGACAAGGTTTCTCTATGTAGCCCTGGTTGTCCTGGAACTCACTTTGTAGACCAGGCTGTCCTCGAACTCAGAAATCCNCCTGCCTCTGCCTCCGAGTGCTGGGATTAAAGGTGTGCGCCACCACGCCCAGCAAAAGAAAAGGTTTTAATACATATTTGGAAAGAAAGACTTCTTTAAATTTCCATCTCTAAATAACAAAATAAATTCCTTCTTCGTAGTTGCCCTGCAGCAATTAGTGTCCGGTTTGTGCCTGGTTAATACATTATTTGATATTCAATGTGATCAAAATCTGGGGGAAGAATAAGCCTGTAGCTTCTGGCTGCATCACTGAAGACTGTGATACGACCTGCATTCCTTTATGATCCCTTGGTCCCAGAAGGCACTGGGTCTGGAGCCAGAACTCACATAGCATGTCCCATCTCCTGCTCACCAGAACATGGAAGGCAAATCCTGTCACCCTTCCCAGGTAACAAACTAAGCCGCCACCAAGGCAAGTTCCCTACCAGAGGGACACGATCTGACAAGACCCAGATGTTTCTCGGCTAGACAATCAGAGCTCCACATTCTCTCCAGAACTCTGGAGAATGAGAAAAGGATCTTTTCAAAAACATGTAAAAAGACACAAACAAAATGTCAGCAGTGGACCAGCCACGTGCCCAGCCTCAAGTACTCTGTGGGTCAATTAGAAGCCCAACCCTGTAGCCCACTGGAAACACAATGTGGTTTGACTGTCCTTTTCAGAGATTTCACACTGAATGAAAAACACTTTCTCGTTGTACCAAATACACTATAATAAAAGTGATAATTCCTGAAAATTATTACAAGGCTTGCAAAAAGAATTCTAACACTACAGCCTACACAAGGAGGCATTATGCTAACGCCAACTAACTGCTGAGAAAACAATTCAGTTTCCCTAAAACAGAAGAAGGGAACATTCCATGCAGGCATATGTTCATATTTCAACTGAGAAATGGGGATGAGAAGGAAGCCTTTAGAATCCTTACTGCCCCATACTGCAGTGGCTGGCCACACAGGCTTCATGTGTTAAGATATACCACAGCAAGCTGGGTGTGGTGGCACACGCCTTTAGTCCCAGCACTTGGGAAGCAGAAGCAGGTGGATTTCTGAGTTCGAG
>NC_034597.1:3760896-3793312 GCF_900095145.1 Mus pahari | reverse complement strand
AAAAAAAAAAAAAAAAGATATGCCACAGCACTCAAGTTACAAGTACGAAAAGGATGATAGATTGTCTATCCAATTTGTGCTTTTATTAACATGTTAAAAATGGAATTTTGACGGGATGAAGAGAAGGCTAAAAGGTAAATAAGATACCAGTTGTTCAAGTATGAGAACTTTGAGAAGCCCAGCATCCGATGCCCCACCTACAATCAATCTGGACACTTAGGACTTAGAGAGGTGACCCCCAAAGCAAGCTGGTTAGGTACAGAAGTCAGATCGGCGAGCTCTAGGTTGTTAGAGAGCCTGTGTCAATAGAGAATGTGGAAAGCAATCACAAAAGATACCTGATGACACGCTGACCTCTGTAAGTACAAGTGTGCACGATTGCAGATATTCTGAATGTGGGAGCGGGGCCGAGCTATTGGGGAATGAACTCAGGCCCTCAGGCAAGCAAAGCATTTATTCTGCCTTCCCTTCATCCTGATGCCTCCTTAAGTTCCTATTAGACAATGGAAACTAGAGAGAACACTGAAAGAAGCCTTGCATGGAATGCGTTGCTCTCTACTGGCTCGTCAGCTGTGTCACATGTCATCCAAAAAGTTCAAGACCTGGAAATCTCCAGGTATGGTGGCACGTGCCTTCAATCCCAGAACTTTGGAGGCAAAGGCAGGCAGATTTCTGCGAGCTTTCGGCCTGCTCTACACAGTGCGTTCCAGGATACCGAAGGCTATATAGTAAGACCCTGTCTTTTAAAACGTTTTTAAAAACTATAATACTTTACAGAAGTGTATGGGTTTTTGTGTCTGAACAGATCCACAGTTATCTGGGACTACATGTGGCTGGCAAGGCAGAGGCTGGACACACCTATTTGAACCTTGCATGGTTGCGAATGCCAGCTTCTACATTCTGTCTCTGAAACTCTGTTTCTGCCTCAAAGAAGAAAAATTGGGTGGAACCCAGGCTTGTTGTCTAGCTGCCTTATTCCCATAAATTCAGCATTTAAACTAATGTGCTTCTGCTCTTTGCCTATTCAAGATAGTACTAATTCACTGATGGTAGGGCTATTATTTTTATGCAGCTAACTGGTTTCCCTGTGGTCTCTTCGTTGGCTAAGCATTGAAAACATAAGGTTCATAAATCCATCTGGAGGCCGTGGCACCTTCCTTTGACATTGAGAAATGCTCCAGGATACCACAAACACTTCGCTTCCTCTAACTTCACACCAGTTCTCTAAACCAGAATGTCTCTTTGGATTCAAAGGTCTAAATGCCCGGGTCACTAGTTTCTGGTGTTACTGGAGCCAGGGCTCAGTACTTAGACATGGAAGTAGGAGGAGGACTAAGTTCAAAACTAGGTTGGGCTACAGAAAAAGACCCTGTTTCCAGATAATAATGACAACAAAAGAAATGAAAAACTGAAACACAGTGCTGCGGATGTACCTCTGAGCTTGGTTCTCTCGGGAGGCACCAGGAGAAAAAGCTGAGACTTGAAATCAGACCCACGTGCTTAACAAACAACATTCGGAATGCCATCCATTTTCTCAAATCAGCACTATAAATCCATTGTTAATGGAACGCAAAGGAAACAAACCTCTTTTCCACACAGTATCTTTCAAGAATGACGGAAGATAAAAGAGCAAGTTCTGCATTTCTTTCTGGCCTGCATCTGAAGGTCACAGGATTCGCAACAGATGTGGCCTGGTTTGAACCAAGAAAGTCTGCCTGGCTAATAACAGTGAGGGTAAGGCACAACAGCTGAGGAGCTGTAGCTGCAACAGTTGGTGGGCTCGGGCCCAGCAGGACAAGTCCTGGTTCTGCCAGCACAGATAGCATCCCGGCAGGCATGCTGCCCTAGAGGGGCTCAGCATGTTACACACCAGCAGGTGGTCACAGAGCATTCTGTCAGACCTAGGGAAGACCCTGGCAAACTTATCTGAGGAACAAAACAAGGGGAGGAATCACATTTCTGCAGCAAGTGAAAGAAAGAGGCCTGCTGGCAGCATCCGTGGGACTGTGGAACTGATCAATAATCTTATTAGCGCACAACTAGGCATGCCCATGGTAAATTCTTTTTTTAATAGCATTTATTGCTTTTTCTGATTATAGAAGCCATAAATATTTGCAGTCGAAGCATACTCAGGCAAAGTACATTAATAAGCACAGTACATTAAATAGATGGGTAAGTACATAAAAAAATATAAACAAGAAAATAAAAATAACTATAACCACTGTTCAAATTTTGGTGTGTTTTCTCCTGTGTATCAATAATCAATGGGCCTGGGTTTTCAAGGTGCGGAAGTGTTTCGAAGGGAGGTCATACTAAGTTAGCACTGTGGTGATGGCAGCCGAAGGTCCTTCGGAGGTTCAGACAGAAGCACCTAAAGTGGAGAGCACTGGGCCGGCCACTCAGCCATGCAGTGCTTCAAAAAGGAGTCAGAGCTAACTTTAAAAAAAAAAAAAAAAAAAAAAAGAGAAGATGAAAATATTGCTCATCTTCAGGAAATGTAAAGTATTAGCACTGAAGGGCAATCTATCTTCACAAAATCTCAACTGAGGTGAGTATCTTAACATGGAAGTTCAGCAGAAAGTGCCAAAACTGAGTACCAATAAACAGGGCTACTTCAGCCATCAATACAAACAACTTCTTAGACCAGTGGTTACTTAAACAATAGTCATTTGCCAGCAGGTTGATGGTGGGGCAGGCCTTTAACCCCAACACAAGAGGCAGAGGAGGGCAGATTTCTGTGAATTTGAGACCAGCCTAGTCTACAGAGAAGTCCCAAGACAGCCAAACTGATGTCTCAATAATAAAATAATAATAATAATAATAATAATAATAATAATAATAAATTGTCATTTGGCTAGGAAGACGGCTTGCCACACAAGCATGAGGCCCCAGATGTATATCCTTAATGGCCATAATGCCAGGCACAGTGGCTTACGCCTGCAGTTCAAACGCAGAGGCAGAAGTACAGGCGACGGAGAGCCCTGGCTCACTGGCCAGCCAACTCAGCCAAAGCAGTTCCAGTTCAGTGAGAGACTCTGAGGAAAACACCTAACATCAACCTTCCCACACACACGTGCACAGACATGTGCACATAGAAGGAAATCAACATTTAAATTCTCGATCAAGCTCTGATCTGATAAGCTCCCCTGGTACAGAGAAAGCTATGTTCCCCAGAGATGATGATTCCCTGACAACTAAATTCTAAGTTTTTTCCACCAATCACCCAAACACATCTCCATCCAGAGTGAGTGAGAAAAATCCCAGTGGGCTCAAATCCAAGAGACCTTGCGCTTGCAAGAGGTGGGAGAACAATACACAGAAAAGACACAGGTGGTGCTACTGCGCGTAAACCACACTAATGGCACTTGAATGGATCCGGAAGTGTCATGCCAGGCACAGTTAAGAGTGACAGGGTCACAGACAGTGAGGACACTAGAGAAGTTAGATGAAAAGTGGAAAGATGTGTCCCCTACCAGGCACCCGCAGGCGGTCACAAACATCCAGTCTCCCCCACAACTAGCACCCCACTCCATGGTGCCTTAATTGTTATCTATATTGTGACTAACCCACAGCCCTGGCCCCAGGAGCCCATGCGAACTGAAGGATCAAAGCACTGGCTCCTTTGCAGAGCCTTGGGATCCAGCTCGACATTGGATTCCAGACAAAGAAAAAAGCCAAAGAGTTGATAAGCAGACATTTCCAGCCCTTTGGAATTGGCCTTCAGGAAACCAGGCACTTGAAAGAGAGGGTTTCTGGGAGACCAGAGAGGTCATTTTCAAGGGACACAGTGGTCCTCGCAGGTAAAAATAAAACAGAAGGAGGTGGGGTTAAGGAAGCAAGTCTTCAAAGGAGACGCCATCAAAGAGAAGGAAGGAGGAAATTACTCTAAGCTGTTCCATAGCTAAGGTAATGCAGACCGCGTGGTGTGAGCGTGTGTGCCTGTGGACAGATGGAACAGAGCATGCAGCCCACAAAGAGCCACACAGTTTGGCCACTTGAAGGTACTGTTTTTCACAATGGCTCAAAAGCCATTCAAGGG
Organism: Mus pahari; assembly: GCF_900095145.1. Classification (NCBI taxonomy): domain Eukaryota; kingdom Metazoa; phylum Chordata; class Mammalia; order Rodentia; family Muridae; genus Mus; species Mus pahari. The sequence continues at coordinate 3,789,273 of NC_034597.1, read as the reverse complement.
AGCAAGGAGACCCTTCTCCATAAATGGTGCTGCAGCAACTGCACATCCAAAGATTAAAACAAGGAGGGGAAATCTCATGGCGGCCTCGTATCTCACACAGAAAGGAAATTCAAAATGTACCGAGATTCAGAGGTGGGGTACGAAACATTTTTAGAACAACAGAAGAGAAAATTCTCTGGACCAGGAGATTGGGGATGGCTCTTCTGAATCTGTTTTGTTTGTTTGTTTGCTTGTTTGTTTGTTTGTTTTTCAGACAGGGTTTCTCTGTGTATTCTTGGCTGTCCTGGAACTCACACTGTAGACCTGCTGGTATTAAACTCAGAGACCCACCTACATCTGCCTCCCAAATGCATTAAAAGTGTACACGACCACCACTAAGCTGGTTTTGGTTTGGGTTTTTTTTTTTTTTTTTTTAATGTAAATCAGTAGAAGCATGAACAGAGGAGAAAAGTACTCATAACGAGTGAGGATTTGCTCAGAGAAAGGTGCTGGTGGAGAAGTAGGAAGCTCTCATAATGAGAAAAACAAAAATCATGACTACCATCTAGACTTTGCATATAACTCTCAAGATCAACAGTGGGTGGGGAGTGACATAAACAAGACTCTCATGGGCTCTCTCTCTCTCTCTCTCTCTCTCTCTCTCTCTCTCTCTCACACACACACACACACACACACACACACACACACAAGTGAGTGGTGCACATCTGTAATCCAGGCACTTGAGAGCTCAAGGCTAAACCTTGTCTCACAAGAGCCGGGTAGGCCAAGTAAGAAAGCTGGCAAGCTGCACTAAAGAGAATGCAGTACAGCACTCAACCTGTGCCCTGGACAAATACAAATTGGGGCCACCTGGGAACATCCCTGTACGCCCCTCAGAATAGATAGGACAAAACAAAAATATGGTGGCAAGGGTTAGGGACAAGTTGCCGACAGGTAGATCACAATCATGAATGGAACAGTAGTGTGAATAGAAAACCATCTCTATAGAAGAGCTTTGCATTTTCTTTAAAAACCTAACATTCAGACATTTGCCAGTCAGCTCAGCAATAGTAGACACATGAGCATTTATCCCAAAGAGGGCTAAGAACTGAGTTTACAGAAGCCCTAAAACAGAAATAGTCAAAGCTTTCCCCAGAAAGTGAAAAGGTCAGGGGTACCCATTACACTGAACTAAATAAACCTCCCAGGAAGCTAGCCCAAAGACTATACACCCACCCAACATACAGGCACAGCAGAGGGATTGTGCTGTGCGGCAAGAGCCACTCTGAGGCCATAGACGTCTATGCACAAAGGAATTTCAAAATCATGCTCTAAGCAGGCAATGTGGACTAGCAAGGAGACAGCCTGGTCTCTGCACCTCTTCACTTCCCTACCTAATTATTCCAAAATAATTTAACTCTAGATATACGTAAAACACATGCATATTTATAGATCCTAGACAACCCCGACCTACAATTTATCAGCTTCGCGATGGTACAAAATAGTATGTGTTCAGTAGAACTAACACTGGAAATTGTATATTTTAAGCTAGTAAGACACTCAGTAAGACACATGATGCTCGGCAGGGGCAGGGAACACATTCCACAGTTGCCTGGGTGATCACCAGAGGGAAGTGATACTCTATGTATATAACCAAGATAGAAGTCCAGTGCGCTACATGCAGTTTCCACTTACAAAATATTTAATTTATGGTGAATGCAGGAGTGACTGCACAAACTAAAGCTATACCTTCTACCTGAGGCTCCAGTAAAGCTTTCTTCCCCCTTCATTTGTGTGTGTGTGTGTGTGTGTGTGTGTGTGTGTGTGTGTGTGTGTGTCCCATGTGCAGACTCCTCTGAAGCCAGACTAGGCACAGAATTCCCTGGAGCTGAGTTACAGGTGGTTTTGAGTCCACAGAGGTGGGTGCAATGAACTGGACTGGGGTTATCCACAGCGGATCTGCAAGGCTCTTAACTACGGAGCCATCAGCTCTGCAATTTGCTCTCTCTCTCTCTCCAACTCGTACATGAATTCCATATGGAGACTAGGATATCATAAGCACAGAAGTGGAAATGTAAGACAAGGGAACCGTGGGGTTTGCCCATTACTCATTCCACCAGAACTGACACACTTCTGTCTCACAGAAAAGCCAAAGGAAGAAAGAGAAGAAGGTCGGGAGAGCACAAACCTCAGGCACTTCCGGCCAAGGTATTTCCACAGATAATCAGCTCATAAAATTGATGATGTTTGGGGGGAGGGGCCTGAAAATCCACCACATTGTAAAAACATCATTTTCTGTAGATCTTCTGATGAAATACTGGGAAGGAAACAACCAGGCCTTCAAACATTGTATCGGATAAGGGATAATTATGTAACCTCTACAACAGTTGGCTCTGAAAAAAGGGGAGAGGGGTCCTAATAGTTAGCCAAGGTTCAATGCCAAGAACAGTTCTAACTCTGGGTGGGCAACAAAAGCAAAGGCCTGACTTTAGGCATCCTCACCCACCCACCATCCTGTTCCTTGAATGCTACCATTAAGTCCTTACTTGTACTATTCAAACATCCTCACTACCGGTATGACCCAGCACCTTCACACAGTTACTGAGAGAGGAAAGTGAACGTTCATGATTAAATAGCTCCATACTGAACAGTCCTGTGCCAGCTTTTCTAGTGTTAGGGAAAGAGAAAGGGCAGTCTATTTACATTTCAACCCAAGTAAGCAAACACAACTGAAACTTCACTTATTGATTGCCTACCAAAATAAAAATTTCACTTTGTAATATGAAATGAAAAGAAAGCAAAGCTAAAGATTTACATTTGAGCTCCATACTCTATAGAGATGCACAGAATGTTGACCTAGTAGGAGAGACTCAGACATAAACTGAGATACAACAATCAGTTCTTTCGAGCCTTCCTGGGCTGGTATGGAATTCACTGCATAGTCAAAATGCGCTTGAACTTCTGGTCCCCCACCCTCCAGCTCCTGAGTGCTAGGATTCCAGGATTTGTGCAGTGCTAGCGCTCATCCGTAGCCCTCGAAAGCCCCATCCTGATTCTAACAAACTCAATGGATGCCCATCTTTCTACTAGTTTCCCAACTGATACATGCGCTCCCTCTTCCAGATCAGAATCCTATCTGTTTCTGGACTGTCCCTCCTCCACTGGGCAGTATGCCTTCAGCAACCTGAACATGCTGGAAGAGTTAACATGATGGAAGCTGGGGTCCAATGCAAAGGTTGGGAGAGGACTACTGAAAAAAAAACTAACTCCCTGTCTTGATGACCAGTTAGTATAGAAGTAATTTTATAAAACAGAGACTGGGGCCAGAGAGGTGGCTCAGAACCCATGGAGAATTGTGATATTTCACAACCATCTGCAACTCCAGTTCAGGGAATCTAATGCCCCTTCTATGTTCCATGTGCAGGTGAAAACACAAACAAGTAAAATAAAAATAAATAAATTTAGGAAGATACCCACCACCCTTTACTCTCTGTTGTTTTATGTGTTCCCTTCTACCCTCTTCTCCTTGCCCCATCCACCCTGAGTCAACCCAACAAAAGGTAGGACCCACCAGCAGTTACAACTATGCCTCTGCCCTGCACTCTCCAGTATTATACACGACTAAGTTTCCTTATGTGATGATAAATATCCCCATCTGTTCTAGCCCAGAATTGCAGCACAAAATAGACCAAGACCGTCTTCGAGGGATGCTCCTTAACTTCACCTGCCCGGCTTTCAGTAGCTCTGCATACAAGATTTCATCACACCACACTCAGCCCCACCAAGAACCACTTTGTGCTCAAATCCAAAGCACAGGTAACAGAGCAGGACAGTGGAAAGAAGCTGGGCTCTGATTCTCCGGCAATGTCTGACCTCTGGACCGACAGCTTTCCCTAGCTCCTCTGTTCTCCCATTGCTCTGACTTTCACCTTTCTTACTTGCTACTGGGCACGTGTCCAAAGTGACGCCCAGGGTCTCTACAGCTTCTAAGAGAAGCAATTTTGCTAAGCACTAACTGGTACCATGAAAAGCAATTCAAAACAAGCCCCACAGCACAGTCCTCCTCTTGAGGTTAATGATTTTACGAGATCGTCCAGCACACCTGCAAGCTTCATAGTTACTGTTGAGTTGTTCGGTGCTTGCTTGCTTGTTGGTTTGCGTGTGTGTTTGTTCTGCATTTCTGTTCCTCTGGACACTCTTCTGCCACCTTCTAGGATAGAAGCCCAACAGTTCTGAAGGGATGGGTTAAATGGCACATCTTAAAGCTGGTAAAGCCACCGTATCCTGGAATTCAGGATCTGATCTCAGTTAACAGTATCATCATATTTGGTGACAGTCTATTACTTGTAACAGACTGCACTGCAACAACTCAAGCTGTGATTCTAATATAGGCATCCATGTAAACAATAACCAACTCTCACATGGCCCCAGAACTGCCCAATGGCCTCAGCAGAAACGTACAATAATGTCAGTTAAAAAGCAGCAGGACCAAAGTGTATTGTGCTTGGTTGAATTCACAACATACTGAAAGGTAAGAGGCTAAATAATCCTACAAGACCATCACCAGAGAGGTGTCTGATTAACTGTCTAGCAAACAGAATAGACACTAAATTAAAATTATGAGCAAAGGAGGTTCGCCAAAGGAGATCACAGGTAAAATATTTAAATAATCAAGGCCAATGCAGCAGGAACAAGTGACAAACCTAATTAGGTGAGTTATAATAGCTAGCACCTTGCAACTAGATAATACTTCAAAAGTCTCTAACTGCATTTGATAAAAACTGGAATTAACCCATAAATAGAGATCAGCTACCTTAGGTGTTCAGGGGTCTTTCCCTATGATTAAGTGACTCTAATGATGTGTTCTGACGGCCTACTTTTGTTGGACATACACAAGTTAAAAAAAGAAAAGTTCAGACCTCAACAAGCCAGGATGGTAATTTTCTGAGAAGAGGAAAAAGGTCTAGGAGAGATTCCCCCAAGGGGCTGATGGAGGTGTGGTTCTTGATCTGAGGGCTGGCAACAGATGTGTGTTCAAACTGTTCCCTAGAGTATATTCACTTTTCAAAGGAAGTGACAGGCAGAGCAAGGCCCAGTCAACACAGGGATTGGTGCAAAGGTGACCAGAAAAATAACAGCACGTGCATGACACTAAATGAGAGGCCATGGCAACTACCGATCCTCAATAGACTCCCAGCACCTCCAAGGACTCTACTGCTATGCAATAGCCAGGAAAATGCTACTATGCCGGGACTGCAGGCAGTCAGGCTCTACCTGGAGTCTACTAACTTCTAACCTGCAACCCTTTAGACAGTGATGATACTGGCTTTGCATCAGCACCAAGTCTGCAATGTAAATCAAAAGGAAAACTGATACAGGTTCAGGAAACTATGTTGTTTTCTAGAGCTGACAGATAAGCCAGCAATAGAAGTAGGTACCACCCAGCCCTGTTCCTGTGCAGGCCGGCCAGGTAGAGGCTTGCCACCCTCAGCCCTCCTTGAAGCAGAGTAGTCCTCCAATGAGAGTCATTCAAGCTCTGTGTTGAGAAAATTTGCTGGGCTCTGCCCACTCACTAGATGTTATTAACAATCCATAGAATCTATCCCCAGAGATGGCGATCCTTTATTTCCAAGCACTGCCAAATATCCCCTGAGTAACAACACTGCCCTTAAGTGTAAACAATGTGAGAGAGAAAAACACCTCACCCCACCCCCACCTCAGATGTTAGAATCTGAGAACAGCCTATTGCTCCTCCAGACTCAACCAAGAGAGAGAGAGAGAGAGAGAGAGAGAGAGAGAGAGAGAGAGAGAGAGACCCATAAAAGTGACAGTCAGACAGTGAATGCAAGTGTTAGCCATGCCTGCCCAACCCCTATACACAGAGGCTAAGTCTGAGGCCACTATCATAGCTTACCCAATTAACACATGCCTGTCATGAAGACAAAATGGGATGAAAGGTCTACAAGCTGAAACAGGAAGAACCGACAGACACATAGCTTTACTCTGCCTTTTGCACAGATAGACCATGACAGAAGCTAGGAGACCTGGAAACCTGGAGGAGGCCAGAGAAAGTCATAAGACACAGACACAGAAGAGATCAGAGGTCTACCACAGGGGTGGCATGGAGCACGGCAGGAAGCAAGATGCACCCAAAGGCTCTACAAAGGACAGAAAGGAAGAAGAGAAAGGGCATGCCAGCCAACCCACCTCTCCCAGTCCTGGGTTACACAGACGTTATAGATGCCTGATAAATATTTCAGTTCTTTTATTCTTGTAAAAATATTAGCCTCCGTGAACTTCATTCAATTCCATTTTCAAGTAAACAATGTCCTGAAAATTTCAAACTCAGTTGCCATTTCACCCAGTATGATAAAATCCATGGTTTGTAGCAGGTGAGAGAATATGACGCTTTTACACATGGAGTTCTTGCTGTCTCTGCCATTTTTTTTGGAGAAACAGGAGTAGAAGACTTTGCCTACAATTAGGCAGGCTTGGGGATTTCTCTGGCTTCTCTCAAGCCAGGTGACGCCTAGGGTCTACCATGTGAGATGGATCATTGGGGACAAGTGACGGAGCCACTGCAGCAGCCCCGGCAGTTAATGATACTATTATTGTGATTATTTCTCCTCTTTCAACTTAAGAAGCAGATTTCTAATCCACTGTGTGCGGCACAATTCAATGACGGATCGGAGTCGGTGGCACTGAATGACAGCCTTCTGTCACAAAGGGAGTCAGACTGAGACAAGGTGGCTAAAAGGGTTACAGCCACACACACACAACCAGTGGAACACAACCCAGCTCTACTGAGTAACATGTCCTGGTGGTCCCGAGGCCACCTTTCCCAGGGCCCTGGTCTCGCATCTCCTAAGAAAAGCCACTGAGTTCCTCACTACAAAAGCCTGAATACATGGAACTCTCCCAGACACACTGAATTCCTGATTTTATTTCATAGCAACAGAGATACAGACAAAACCTCCACTCTCCACTCTGCTTTCTCCCTACCCAGCAACAGCACTATTAAACAGTCCTGGATTTTAAAACTAAACAAGTCACACCACTAGCCACTAGTCACTTCTAAACCACTAGAGTATACCCCCCCCCAAGACCCCCTAAAAGGCACTAAATGAGGAACCGTGTCTTCTCCAAAATGTAGCTTAAACCCAACTGGTACTTTCCAGTTTATTTCTACATTCCATACAGCTGGCCAAAGTGAACAGTAGCTCTGAACTTGGAAGCAATTTTAGAATAAAGTAATGTCACACCAATTTAACCTGAGTGCAACATACCGGCAAGAAGGGAATGGGGCTGAAGTATCTTGGTTTGAGTCAAAAGGAGCTTATTATTTTCTAACCCTGACTCAGTACTGTGTTCCATCTGCAATGTTTGAGTCAAGAAAAATTTCTAAATGCAAAGACTTTAAATTGTGTATTATTTGCATGGACTTTACTAACTGCATAGATACCTCTGACCTAATCTGCAATCTGAGACTTTCTGAGCATATTGCCCACACTGCATCCAAGGGATGTTCAACCCATGACCACAGCCAACACAACTCATTTCCCATAATGTGTGGAAGTTCCCCTTCAAGTAAAAGGTTACTGCACCTTGAAGTATTACTATGTGAAAAGACAGGAGTTATCTCTCGCTAGCCACAGCCTCACTCTTGAGTGATGTGTTAAGAGGGAAAATAATCATTTTCTACTCACAAGATCTTTTCATTCATGGTTTACCAGAATGCCAGCCACCATACATTGAAAAGAATCTATAGGGCTGAGGAGATAACTCAATGGTTAGTGCCTAGTATGCAGGTGTGAGGGCCAGAGTTCAGATCCCCAGAACTCCATAAGGGCCAGGTTTCAATTCCAGCAGTCAGTAGGTACCTAACAGAGTGAGCTGGCTGGCCAAAAAAGCCAGATTAGCATGCTGAGTTCACCAAGAGACCCTGACTCAAGAAAACAAGTAGCGGGTGACAGACGGGACTCTCAGTGTCAACCTCAGATGTCCACACACAAACACGAACACACAGATACCTCCCTCCCTCTCCCCATCCCCCTGCATAGATATAATGTATATCTATGGCTCCAGCTACTCTGGAGGCTGAGGTTACCACATTGCTGAGTTCAAAGTCTGCCTAGTATACGTAGTAAGACTGTCTAAAAAACATTATTTTAAAAATTAACAGAAGAAAATCTAGTTGTTTTTAAGAGTAAATTATCAAGATGCTTTTCAATAAAAGCCTAAATAATTTAAGACAAAGAAGCCATCAACTGGAGCTGATGGGAGGGGGGGGCCTTACTCAAAAATAGGAAATTTTCTAAGATGGAGAAAGTACATGTTTGTTCTAAGATCCTGGGGCTAGCAGGCATTCTGCCCTCCAGTAACAGCTCCTAGGCACATGTTCAAGCACAGCTCTTAGACAACCTACTTTCTTCATGAGCCTGAGTCCTAGTCTACGTATGATCCATGAACTCAGTACTAGAATAATAAAAATCCAAAGCACTTATGAAGCAGACCATTTGCAACAGGGTAGATAATCATTCCCTCCACTTTGTATAAGAAGCCGAACTCCCGGGCCACAGTTGTCCCTGATACACACACAAATCCACGTTATGTAAGGATACTGGGGTTCCATAGGTAAATTATTTGTAAAGAAGCTTCCAGTAGGGTTGTGGTGCAGAAGGATTTTCCTTATGGGGCGGGCCACCGGGCATCTGACTATACCCTAGTGAGTACCTGGGCATCAAAAATGAACTAAGATTGTTCTTCCTCTTCTCCCTCTTCTTTTTTTTCTTTTTTTTTTTTGGTGGGGGGAAGGGTGGGGCAGGGTAGGAGAGGCAGGGGAGGACTGGGGGGAGCTGGTAAGTGAATATGATCAGCATGCATTATTTCCAAATAATCAAGAAAAATATTATGCTAAAAAATGCATAACAGGACACCCAGAGCTGCCTGCTGCCCCTACCCTGTGCATCTGAAATGCAACACTAACCTCATGAACTTAAGGCACAGTCCCATGTCAGCATTCCAGCTTCCAAGACAAAATAGGGGACAAAAGACATGTCGCTCTTTCCTTAAGGAAATCTCTAGAAACACTGACCATGCAGCCCACGAGACAGAACTTAAATCACACCTAGCAGAAAAGCTAAAAGCTGGTCTTCAGTCCGCAAGTTTCTGTTTACCAGAAAAAAACAAACAAAGCATCAGGCTTTTCTATTAATAATAATAATAATAATAATAATAATAATAATAATAATAATAATAACAACGACAACAACGACAACAACAACGACAACAGGATGCAAGAAGCCTCTAGCCTACTCTCCAAGTTCAGCTAACACTCTGGTACAGGACGAAAGGTGGAGGCAGGAGGCTGCGGTTTCCCCCTAAGGAATGCACAAACGGGCAGAGCTGACAGCTAGCGAAGCCTGATAATAGCTCCAGAGCTCATACCTCAAAAGCTAGAGAGGACTTCCTTGAAATGATCTTAGAGATTATTCAGTGCAAATTTCCCATTTGGATATTAATGTCTCATAACCATATCACTTGACAAAGATAGGCAATACTATACTTTAAAAATAAGACATTATCATTCATTTGTAACCTACCAATTCCTTGGTTAATTATTACAACAAATGCTTTAATGCCTTTTTAACATTTAAATCACCCGTGCAATTAGCACAATGTCTAATAACAAGTGGAAATGGGCACATAACTTTTGCGGGCCATTTACTAGAGCTGTGGATGCCTCATTGCCGGGGAACAGACAAGGTGACCATCCTCGATGAACCAAAACTTGGAACACACTGTCTGCAGCACACAGGGAGGAGGATAACAACCCTTCTGAGCCGACTGTTCATATAAATCCAGATATTACACATTTAGAGAAAGAAATCACGACACTCAAATTTAAGAAGATAAGAGAAAGCAAAACGACTCAACCCAGGCAGGCTCCATGGAGTCATTCGCACACTGTTCTATAACAGCAAGACGTGTGGCACAACCAGAGACTGAAAAGCAACTTTTGGCTCTGAGGATCTGCCTTAACTCTGATATAAACTTAAACTTGGCTCTCAAAGACATGCATTCCAGGAATGTGAAAGGCTCCAGGGGCCCTGGTAACTTCTTTTGCTGGGATAACAACAAGCAGGCAAGGTGACAGACAGAATGAAGACTCTCTGGTGGTCCATGGTACCAGAAGCAAGGCAGGAAGGCAGAAGAGCCAGAGCCCAGGCATGGCAGCAGTCTGGAAGCAGGGAGAGGCTACCAACTCTCAAAGCCCACCCACAGGGACATATGTCCCCAGCAAGGTTTCCCCCTTCCTCAAACAGTGTAACCAGCTAGGAAGCAGGTGTTCCAATACCCGAGCCTGTAGAGAAGTTCAATTTCTTAACTGATCCACCAAACCTCAAGTGAGAAGAGCCATGAACTGACTGAAGAAGGAGAGAGATGAGATAATGCTTGATGCTGGAGTCTGATGAAATACTGCACACCTGCAAGGCCAGCATCCGTGAGGCTGAAGCAGGACCTCTGCAAGTTCAGTTGCAGGCTGAGAGAGATAATAAGACTCTCTTTCCTAATTTGTATTTTAAAAAACTGATCAGATTTATACACTACCAACAACCCATTAGCCAGTCCCCAATATCCAAAAAAGCTTGATTCCATACATAGGAATCACTCAACTGTCAATACCACTGACTGTAATGTCATAGTCTGCTCTTGTACACAGGATCTCCTCTAAATTTTGGTCATTTTCCTTCATATAAGTGTGGGAGAAATCAAGACATTACTTTGGCTATGGAAGGATCATGGGTTTAGGGACTAAGAAATTCTCTAGTGTTTTCTCTGTTAGAAAGTAATCTTACAGCCGGGAGGTGGTGGCGCAAGCCTTTAATCCCAGCACTCGGGAGGCAGAGGCAGGTAGATTTCTGAGTTCGAGGCCAGCCTGGTCTACAGAGTGAGTTCCAGGACAGCCAGGGCTATACAGAGAAACCCTGTCTCAATAATAATAATAATAATAATAATAATAATAATAATAAAAAAGTAATCTTACCTACAATTGTGACAAAATATTTGCAGGTGTTCAATGTGAATCTGGTTATTGTTTTCCCACAATGTAAACTAACAAAACTCAAATCACAACAAACTATAGCTGACAGTGAAACTAGAAGTAAATGGTTTGTCTACAGAAATAAAAGCATCATTAACACTATACCTAATGGCCATTTTCCCCCAATAAAGCGACTCTAGTTTTATAGTGACAGATGGGATTCACTTAGCATAAGCACACGTGGCAGTGATGGAGGGGCATGTTAATGGGACGCTATGACAGAAAGAGAAAGTTCTCTTAGGACCAATGACCTGGGGACTTCAACCCTGCCATGCTTACTTCTATAGTGAAGATGCCAAGATTCACCCTCACAGTAAATGAAAGGTCTACACACATCTTCAGCCACACGTCTATGGAACGTGCAGGAGGAGAACGTTGTAGCACCTCAGTGCCAGCTACCCCATTTGCGTGGTGCTGTGGGCATCACATTCTAGCTTCCCTTGCCCTGCTCAGTAAGGGACTCTGTGAGTCAACTTGAAGGGGCTGTTCCAGTGAGGTGCTCAGGGCTGTTCCAGTGAGATGCTCCTGACTCCTTGGGAACGGTCTAACCCGAGCTCATCCCTCTAACACAGTGTTTCTCCGGGCGAGGTCCCCAGATAGCATTAGCAACGACACCTGAGGACCTGTTAGAAAGGTTGGTTCTCAACTACCACCAGAGGCCTCCGAAGGACTATGAATCTGTATCAGCTGTGAGGCCCCTGGGCCCGACGACCTGACCCACGCTGAAGTTTGAGAGCCTCTCGCCTGGCTCACTAGCCAAGTAGGTGGAAAGACTGCCTTTGGGCTTTAGGCAATGAAGGAGTGGCAAACACGCTGGCTGGAAACTTCCAGAATAAAAGGCTAGAAAGTAAAAACTCGCTAGGCTTCATGGGCCAAGAAACAAAATCAAGGTGTGTGGTTATTTAAAGAACTGCTAAAAACGCAACTATTTAAAAATGTAAAGACTATTGAGCAGAGGAGATGGGTCATTGGATAAAGTCCTTGCTGGGTAAGCAATAGGACCTGAGTTCAGATCTCAAGCAGGTCTTTTTAGCATGTCTGCACTTGGTGGCAAGCAAGAGGAGTAAGAAGAGAGGTTCGGGGGACAGAGGGGAGCAGAGCAAATACCCCTCCTCTAATCAGCAATCTTCGAGTTTTGTGAAGAGACCCTGTGTCAAAACGTAAGGTAGAAAGAGATAGAGGAAGACACTACTGGCAATCTCTGACACCCATAAAAATATGCATAAGCAGGCACACCCCAGCCTTCCCCTCTGGGATGGTCTACAAAGCAGGTGGCTGAACTAATGCTCTTCACAAATGTTCGAGTCACTCTAACATACGACCGACGTGGCCCAACTTCTCTTCTAGCTACCTCTGTGGCCTTCCTAAAACAACAGACATAATTCACTGACTCTGCAAAGCTGTGAGGGGTCAACCCTAAACAGACTTACTACACAAAGTCAGGGATGACATGCACCGCAGCCACACTGTTGTCACCAGGGACGATGTGGACCCTGGGACTTTACAATATGTTTGGTGCAGTGGAGAGAAAGGGAGAGTTAGATTATTTGTATTAAAAAATTTTTTTGTTGTTTCTAAAACATTCTGTAACTATGTTCCATTCAGAATGAAGATTTTAACCTCAGCTCAATTTAAGATATGCAGAGTGCCAGCTCATTAGGAATGATCCACAAGGAGCTGAAGTAGTGTGAGCTAATGATGCACCCAGCAGGGTATGAAAGGCACCCAGTGTCCCATGGCCTCCACAACCAGGCTTGGAGGCAAGCCACTTAAAGGGGGGCATTAAGCCACCATGCTTTTTCCTTCATTTGCATAGGAGACTGACAATATTCAATATATACATATGTATAGGCATATATCCTATTTGTTTGGAAATCGCTAACAAACTGCAGGTAAAAGTGCACATTTACATGAACATTTTATTATTTCAGTGTATAACCGGAAACAGCTGGCTACTGTGTTACTGTGGAATAGTATGTTGCAGAATGGAGCAGACTAACAGTGAAGTGGCCACCAGTTGAAGAACAATTCACAAAGATTTCAAAGAGACCCTAAGACAGAGAAGCATAGCAGCCAATATGAATACAACATTGTGTTCTCTGGAACTAACTAAGGTCCCTCATGGATAAATGTACTATAGGTATATAAGATTCAGCTTCTTTCTGAGAGAGTCTTAGTATTTGGAAGGGGGTTATTTTGAGAAGTTTTCAAATAACAGTGTATCAACGTGTTGCTTCTTTAATTTGAATAAACAAGATATTAAGATGCCGGCAGAGAAAGAAAATTCACAAAGAAAAACTGAAGCAATGCGGGTTTTGTACATAAACTGCAAAGCACAAAATTATGCTCTCCCTTGTCTAACAGCTTAATAAATACTGTGTCATTATATATTTTCCAGTGACTAGTATGAAAATTAGGTCAGAGCCTTGGTTTAAACTGAAGATGCAGCTCATACCAGCATGTCAACACTGAAAAAAAAAAAAAACTCCCAGATGAATCTTACATTCTCTTATGGTTTTAAAAGATTTTTATTAATAACAGATAGCCCCAATTCTAACGTGAAGTAAGTATTCTCCTTCTGAGTGCCCAAGGCATGCCAGGCTGTCAATAGACTACACACTCCGGATCTTGTCTATGCCGGCAAGAATCACAAGTCCCACACTCAGGCTGCAGGCTTCCTTCTCTGGACTCAGAGTGGGGAGAATGGGAGAACACAGAGACATCACTGTAGTGAGAGAAGAATGCTCTGCAGAAAATGGGCATGAACCTGGGCATCGCTACACTCCCGTGTGCCATGAGAAACGGTTCAGAGACAAAGGATGGAGAGAAGACTGAAAGAAAAGGAGAAGCGGTGGCATCAACCAGATGTGAGGGGTACCACAGTGTTCCCGCTCAGGCCAGAGCGCTATCCCAGGCAACAGGCAAAAACCAGTGATTCCACAGGATGCACCTCTACCAGGGGTGGGGGTGGGGGTGGGGAGGTACCTGCGAGGGGGAGGTACCTGCGAGGAAGAAGGCCACGGGGGACCCTAGAGACGCAACACAAAATGTGTCAGCATGGCTGTCTAGTGTCTACCTTTTACAGGGCTCTCCTCTATCACAGTTACAATGTGATCCATCCGCTTTTATGTGTGTGACAAAAATATCCTTAAAATAATAACAATGAAATCAAATAGCATTTTTTATTTGGTTTCCAGTAATCTTATCAAAGCCTACATAGGGGTCCTTGGATAATTCCAGAAGTAGAGGTAGAAAATTGAGAACATTGAAAGTTCAAGATTATCCGCAACTACAGAGCAAGTTAGATTAAGTTAGGGCTACATGAAACCTTATATCAGAACATACAAATATTCTTGCTGGACAAACTTAATAGTGAGCTACTTCCCAGCAGCCATTCAGCTTTCCCGTGAAATCCGAAGCCTGAATCCATAAGAAAATAGTATTACTGACAAAGAAATACCAGCCTATGTTCCCAACATTCACCTTCCTGCAAAAAACAATCAAAGCCCAGACAGACACCGCAGTTTGGCTCCTTACCTCCATCTGCCTTTTCTGAAGTGTTATTTCCATCTATTCTTCACACCCATCCCAGGCATCTTCACTAACTTAACTTCACGCCTTAGGTGCGCCAAACAGCACTCCTGAAGTCTGGGTGTGCAACCACTAATGGGTGATAAGCCCATACCTGGGGCTCAGCCACCTAACTCCCTTCCAAGGCCTTCATCACCTCAGCCGAGCTCTCCCACAGCCTGACGCCTGTGCCCACACTCCTAGCAGGCTCATGCTCACGCTCTCTGCAGGGCTGCCTGGCTCGAACAGTCTTTAACAACTTTACTGTGAAAACGGACCACAAAAACAAGAGACTGTTCACAGGAACCTAGGAAGCTGAACTGCAAATGGGCAGGTGGCAGGACTGTTGTTTGCAGTGGCCCAAAGCAGAAGGCATAAGGAAGTCATCATCTATCAGGCAGTGCTGGGCCTTCATTCACCCTGCCTCACTGAAGAGAGGACATCAAGGGAACAGGGACAGACTGATGTTGTTACCTGTGTGTTGTGGACTCTTTGTTTCTGTTAAGCAATCAAAGAGAACTCTGGCTTACTCTAAAGAATTTTTTTTTTTTCTTAAAGGCAAAAGACTATTAGACCAATAATTTTACCATAACAACTTATTAAATAATCTAACATGAAACCAAATAGTCTCACAGCCCAATGAGGACATTTGACAACAACAATGGAGATACTTTTCCATGTCACATGGATGGAATCTATGAGGGAGAAGTCAATATCACCCAATGCCCAGAAAAGCCCTCCACAGCAATAATCTGAAACCCAGCTCCACTGATAGCAAAGTCAGAACACTCTGCCCTGGTCAAGCCGCCACAGTAGTTACGGTTAGGGCACCCCTTTCAGAGATTGGCAGATCCTAGAAACGAGGTTTTAAAATTAGACCGCATAGATTAGAGAGACAAACCTGCCTGCCTAAGTTCAGAACCCAAGCTTTTCACCATTAAATTACCTGGCTTCCCAGGGGACCAATTTTGGTTTCTCCTCTCCACCCATCGCCAAATCCAAACCAACCCCTCACAGTATGTTGTTCAAAGATGGTAGAGCTGAAATATGCTAGAATATGTCTCATTAGCTCTCCAGTCCCCACAAGGCTGCTCAGAGAAGCTGTGATTTACAGAGGAACCACTGATGCTGCGAGTCTGGTCCTTACATTCAGTCATTCCTGTGAACAGGCCTCACACCATCAGTGTGCCCAGGCGAGCACTTCAGCTCTGTGCATGTCCCTACAGAGTCTCTTCCACAACAGGGCAACTCAGCGAAGGAAAGGCTTTTCCTTTGAAGGCCAGAGGTGAGCTTTTGCTTAATAGTAGAATTGCGAATATTCCTTTTAATTAAGGAATCCTAAACAAGATGTATGAATAAACTCACAGAAACCTATGCAAATATATTTATTACAAACGTTCCTAAATTAAGTCACCCTTCAGCTTATCAAGGAAAGGGAAGGAACCCCCACCCCCAGCCCCCCACCCCCAAAAAAGCATTAGAGACTAAGCAGCTTCCAAAGACTCACAAAAAGAGCACAAAGGGAGTATAGAAAGGAATGGTGTCGCTGCCCCAAAACTGTGAAATGTCTTAGAAATTCTACTTCTGGCTGTTGAACTCCAGTGACTAAGCCATTAGCAGCAAGGCTGTTAAAGGACATCAACCAAATCTAAAAACAAAACAAAACAAAACAAAGATAACGAGCACAAATCTCTCAATAGTGGTCACATAGAAACTCCTATCATTGTACCCAGAACTTCTTTCCAAAGCCTTGTAAGCTCTAAGCTGATAGGACGTTTCCTACAGTCTAGGATTTGTGATACCAAAAGGATCATTCTGAAAATAATGGCCTGGTACATAGATGACAGGGGCAAGACTGGTATCAAAGAAATGCCTCAAAGGCCAGCCAACTGAACTTGACATAAAGCCATAAACAAAGTCACCACATGAGAGGAAAATGAGATTCTGTCACTACCAACAATAGTAACCGGAGTTGTGGCATTAGAGTCCAGGTTCAGGTGTGAACATGAACCCATCCTTCTGTTACACTGGTAAGCACAGTCTACAGACTCTAACAGGCACTGCTGGATGTTCTTGACAAGCCTATCCTTGAAGTCCTAAGCTGGAAGAACTCAAGCTTATCAATAAGCAAATGGTAAATTGCTGTACACTGACAATACCAGTGTACACTGAAGGCCACATAGCCCATTACTTAGTGAGTAATTTGCACAGACATTGTATGAGCAGAAGCTGTAAGACACCTGTAGGATACCAGGTCTTCCAGCTCTCAGCCAGTACTAGAGAAACCACAAATGTTCACCATGCAGACTTTTCTCTTCAACAGAAGGGATTGTAAACCTGTTCCATCCTGAAGCCTGGGGTGTGTGTTGTTTATATCTTGGTCATCTTTGCTACTCTGTGAAGATGGGCTTTCCCCAATTGCCCCAGATATCTGAGTATCGTGCATTGCTTCCCAATAGAGCCCATCCTCATGAAGGAGGCTCCATGCACGTTGCAAAGGAGCTTAGTGTTATGCATATTACAAAACTTTCCTCCCTAGACCCTTATCCCGAGCATCATTCTCACTCAGTAGAGCCCATTCTTAGATAAGAGGTCATAGGTACTTTGCAAAAGACATGTACTTTGTTTCAATGTAGTCATGCTTTTAGCTCTGTTGTGACAACTGCCATAAGGAAACCTTTTCCCAAAGTTAAACTATGTTTAAATATATGAAAAGTAAACTACCTGGGGTCAGACTTCAGAAGGTTGAACCAGTCAGGTAAACTAAGTCATGCTGAACCAAAATTCCTTCTTGTATCCTGCTTGCTGAGCTTGCAGGGACCACCAGCCACCAAAGAGAAAATACTGTACAGATCTCTCTATGTTGGTGTTCTTGGGGCAAAATGATCCATGATCCGTGGTCACTTGGTAAGGTATGTGGAGACAGTGACCCATATGGCTAGGATGCGAGGAATGCTCCCTGTCTCACTCTGGATGACTGTCACTCAGGTGACAATAATTACACCTGTACAAAGGTACTTCAACTAGTCACAACATAAAGATCTGTGTACCTTACACACACACATACACACACACACACATACACACACACACACACAGAGAGAGAGAGAGAGACAGACAGACAGACAGACAGACAGACAGACAGACAGACAGACAGACAGACAGAATAGAAGGTGTATACATTTTATTCAATCTCAAAATTATAATTACAGAAACAACTAAATTGTGGAAGCATATTTTTTTAAAAACTGCTTTCTGCTGCTACCAACTTGAGAACCAATCGTTTTGCCCATGTCCATTGTTAGCAACTCTCCTCTAAAATGAAGCACCTTCATCATACTACAGCAAATAAATTAAACATGGCATGGTTTAACGATGGATAAAAGCTCTTTTTAAAATATTTGTGTGGCAGCATATGTGCATATGAGTGTGAATGTGAGTGTGTGAGTGTGAGTGTGTGTGTGTGTCAGAGGCAGCAAATATATACTACAATACCCATGTCGAAGCCAGAGGGGAACTTGAAAGTCATCCTTCACCTTCCACCTTGATTGGGTTGATCACTAATTATACCAGCTTGAGTGGCCTGTGAGCTTCCAGGACTAGCCTGCCTCCTCCTTCTACCTCACATTAGATCCACTGTAGTTACAGATCCACACTTCTATATACAGCTTTCCCTGGAATCTGAATGTCCCAACCCAGGTCCTTGTTCTCGTGGGGTAGGCACTTTACCCACTGAGCCATCTCCCCGGACCAAGGGCAGATAAAGTCTTACCACAATACTTCAAAGCATTATTGAACAAAATGTAATGTGAGGCCACAGTTTTGAATGCCAGAACAAACCAAACAAACATGAAGTTGATAGTGTTAAATGTCACAAATGCAAACACCGAGGGAGCATTTTGGATCCAAAGTCCTGAAATCTCCAGGACCCACCATGCTTGAGTCAGAGTCACGAGAAAGAACTCTGTGCTTGAGTCCTGACCAAGGGTCACCCAAAGTAACCTGGTGAGAAACACTGGCTTTGGAAATCTGTTGTTCTGTTTCCTTGGTCCTGCCTTATAAAACCTACTACTGGGCCTCAGGCCCAGGGGAATTGCTGTCCATTCTGTAGGACAGCGACAGCCCTGTTTATAAATTGTAAATAAAAGCCAGTTAGATTTGTTGTGTTGGGGTTTTTGAAAGTACACAGGCTGCTACTATTTCTTTCCCATCCTTACAGTGATAGCAAGTCTTAACAACAGGTCTCAACTCCTTTTCATTAACCCATTGTAAGAGGTGTGAATTGGTCAGTGAATGTGGGCTCTCCTTACTGCCCCCACTT
The DNA here is from genome assembly GCF_900095145.1 of Mus pahari. Taxonomy (NCBI): domain Eukaryota; kingdom Metazoa; phylum Chordata; class Mammalia; order Rodentia; family Muridae; genus Mus; species Mus pahari. The sequence continues at coordinate 3,770,299 of NC_034597.1, read as the reverse complement.
TGGGTGGGAGGGGGTTGTGGGGAGGTAGGAAGGAGAAACAAAACAAAACACAGAGTTGTTGTGATTGTTATCATCATCATTTTAGTGTAAAATTAGAGGTCTAACAGCAACAGGGCAATGTGATCTGGCCCTCCTCAAATGCAGCCTAGCAGTTTTCAGATGCCTTGTTAGCAGCGGGTGCAAATGTGAGAAGCATCCCGCTGCTGGTCTGCATGTTCTGACAAGACCATGAGGAAACGCGGTCCCTGGTGAATCAGAAAGCCCAGCATGCAGCCTGATTAATCACCAGAGAAAAGGCCCATATGGTGTAATGGGAGAACGCTAGGGAACACACTGGAAGAAATATGTAGCTAGCAGTAAACAAAACAAAGGGGCAAGTGAGGGGGGACTGGGCATCACCACTCCTAAATCTACTGCCTGTGTTTCCAGAAACCCAGGCGTCTCCCTCAACCGCTGGCACTTCCTTGCTAACTGCTGGACTCTATACAAGGCAGGGCAGTTTGCCCTTATGGAAGCAAGCCTACAGCTGTAGCTTTAATGATAGGGGTGAACATTTGTTTCTGATCAAAGTGGTTAGGAGGGTTCACATATATTTCCTGTGGCGTATAAGGGTAACAGATGTCATAAGTGGGGGGAGGGGCGTACATACAGAATGGAAATGATGCAGCTGAATGTGAGTCTGGGGGTAAGAAAACAAAACAAAACAAACAAACAAACAAAAAAAAAAAAACAAAAAAACCCAGAGCATGTCTCCTAAATTCTGAAGATAAAAGTCAACATGTGAACATTCTAGAAGAAGGTAAAAGTCACTCTCTCTCCCTTTACCCCACCGGAGCTGAACCTCCAAAAACACTCAAATTCACTTCACGAGTCTCCAAATACACTGACCTGAAGGATCAGGGCTCTAAGAAAGAAATTAAACAAAACTATGTTATAATGGGTGATAAAGGTCGGCATCCAGGGAACTCACTGAGCCCAGTGTAGTTGTAAATTTTCTCTAAAGCTGAGCTAAATACAAAACACTAGGTTCAAGCTTCCAGCACTGGGCTGGATGACTTTAGTATTTATTCGACCTAGTCAAACCTACGCAAAATCTCACTGTTCAATATGTTCAACCATCTAAAACCTCACCTCCCCCACCTGTATCCGACTCCGATTTAAAAAAAAAAAAAAAAAAGGTTGCTTTTCTTTGTGAGAAAACACAGGGGTTGTAGCAGGATCTCACAGGATCTTAGCTGTGAGCTGACTTCTTGTTTGGACAGCCAACTCAGGGGAACATAAGGAAATCCAGAGAGGCAGGAGACAGAGAGAGAGGGACAGGGTGGGTAAGTGATGATCAAGTGTGAAAGGAGTTAGCCTGCCCCACTCCCAGAGCTTCAGGCTTCCTATTTGACTCCTAACTTCAAGAGCCCTTAAAAGCCAACTCTGAGACCCTGGCTGTGGAAAGTCTGCAGTGACCTGGAGAGCAGGCACTCTGAGGCTCCACCTCCTTTCATATTTAACCCAGTTTTCTGGGAGAGTTTCAGCCTCCGCAGCTGGATGCAAATCATTCCTCCCAGAGTCTTTGTTCTTGCCAGCACTCTCCTATAGGGAGGCAGCCTTCTTCTCTTCCCCGCTTTACAACAATGAATTCAGTCTATTGCCTGACTTCTGTTTCTCTCCGGTAGTAAAATGCTATTGTGACGCATCCAGAGCCAATTTCAGCTAAGGTGACATCTCAGAAAATACAGCAAGCCTGCTTTCAAGGCTCTGACCACATGACTGCATGCCCTCTGCATGCTCAGAATAGGATCACAAAGGAACTCCAAAATAGGAGGCGAACATAGATGGCATTTGCCAGGCAAATTAATTTCCATTAATGACATTTAGAGAATGGAGATTATCAAAGGGTGGTCCCTACAGAAGCCCAGAGAGTTCCCAAGGTTGTTGCAGAGCCATGGAGAGGGAGGTTCCAAAACCTTTCCTCCCCTCCCCAACACCCCTCCCCCCCACACACCCCGGGTTTCTCTGTGTAGCCCTGGCTGTCCTGGAACTTACCCTGTAGACCAGGCTGGCCTCGAACTCAGAAATCCACTTGCCTCTGCCTCCCAAGCGCTGGGATTAAAGGCGTGCGCCACCACTGCCCAGCTTGACTGCGAAACTTTTAACACCAGCATAAACCAAGTGCAGACAACATCTGTCTGCTGAACCGGATGTTAAAGGACTGGTAAAAATGGAAAGCATAGCCATGCTCCTGATTAATTTTTTTATTAGCTTGGAAAATAACTATTTCTCAGAAAAATATGCCTTTTGTGTGAACCTGCTGTGTTTTTAAAAATTATTTATTTTGATATTATGTGCACTGGTGTTCTCCCTCCACGTATGTCTGTGTGACAGTGTCAGATCCCCTGGAACTGCGATGACAGATGGTTGTGAGCTCCCCTGTGTCTGCTGGGAGTTGATCCCAGGTCCTTTAGAAGAGCAGCCAGTGCCCCTAACCACTGAGCCATCTCTCCAGCCCCACATGCTAGAGAAATTAATATCATTTTAAATGAATTGATATTTTCTCAGTATCTTTGATGGTTTGTGTATGCTTGGCTCAGGGAGTGGCACTATTTGGAGGTGTGGCCTTGTTAGAATGGGTGTGCCGCTGTGGGCTTGGGCTTTAATACTCTCCTAGCTGCCTGGAAGTCAGTATTCTCCTGATAAAGATGTAGAACTCTCAGCTCCTCCTGTATCATGCCTTCCTAGAGGCTGCCATGCCCATGCCTTGATGATAATGGGCTGAACCTCTTAACCTGTTAGCCAGCCCCAATTAAATGATGTCCATATAAGAGTTGCCTTTGTCATGGTGTCTGTTCACGCAGTAAAACCCTAAGATAGTATCCGTTTTTAAAATGGTAAAAATATCAAGACATAATCCATATAAACAGAAGTTGGAAGGCTTCTTCCTTACTAATATTTACAAGTACAACAGAAATGGGAGATTAAAGGGTATGAAAGGCACAAGTCAGCCCATGTATCAGGATGAACAGGCACACTAGCTGTTCAGAGTTCCCAACAAACCAAATCCATTGTGTGTGTCCCTGTAAATAAAGTTTCATTGGCACACAGCCATGCCCAGTCATTTACGTACTATTGGTATGACACTCAGGGCAAAGTTGAGTGGTTCTGACACAGAAAGTGTTACCTGAAAAAACTACTGTAGGAAGAATCCTAGCTATTCGTCCTCCATGAAAAAAGAGCCCTTTCCCCTATAACTAGTGACAGTATGTAGAGTGTCAATGGAGGATTTAGCCACAAATTGGAAAATGCATATGTACACCATTCCAGGCTCAGGGACAATGGGGGTTGTGGAGGAGCATTGCTTTTAAGAGCCAGAGGTGAGGGAGGACCAGAACAAGACAAGTGTTTTCCGGACAGGACTGACACACTCAGGTACTCACAGCAGCTCAGATAGACTGCACAAGATCAAAGGAGTCAATATTATAACCTAAAACCCCACCCCAGAGTGAAGGGCTACTGACAGTGGATTAGGGAGAGTATGTCTTAAGGGTGTGGTAAGTCAACCATGCTCCAGAGGAAAAGCCCAAAACCATGAGTATACGGCAGCTCAAATTAAGGGTTCACTTTTTGGATTTGAATTTTAAAAGGACAAAAAATCCTGGAGAACACAGGATGAATATGGGGAAAACCACAGACACAATCAAAGTCCAGTTTTGAGATGCTCAAGAGACAGGGTGAGAGAACCTGGGGGTGACCTTCCCCTTTATGATGCTGTCTTATATACCCCAGTATCAGATTTGGAGGCAGTTCTGTTCAGACACCAACAAAACAAAACCCTCCTACATGCTAGCCCAGTTAGACTCCACCCTCCTCTTCGCCCAGCCCTGCTAGACTCCACCCTCCTCTTTACCCAGCCCTGCTAGACTCCACCCTCCTCTTCACCCAGCCCTGCTAGACTCCACCCTCCTCTTCACCCAGCCCAGCTAGACTCCACCCTCCTCTTACCCTCTGGAGAAAACATTTAAAATTGATGTATCAAGTTTGGTGCTTTTGGGTCCGAAAACTGTTTCAAATGGAGAAACAGTGAGATCAACCAGAACCCCTTTCACACACGAAAAGGAGGCAAGCATCACCTCTCACAAAAACCTCTTACCGGGCGTGGTGGCGCACACCTTTGATCCCAACACTTGGGAGGCAGAGGCTGGCAGATTTCTGAGTTCAAGGTCAGCCTGGTCTACAAAGTGAGTTCCAGGATAGCCAGGGCTATACAGAGAAACCCTGTCTCAAACAAACAAACAAACAAACACCCCCTTACAGCTACTGAGTGCCAGAAAGACCTACAAAGGGGGAAGTTTCTCTACTGAAGGGACACAGGAGGTCAGGCTTTCCACTACAGGTTTGTTTTCAGGTGTAGCTGTCACTCCTCTATGCACCTAACACCCCAAAGCATGGGCATGGTAGACACAAAAGGAGCCATCAGTGAGAAGGCATTCCATAAGCAAGTTCAGACTCCCATTAGAAATGAGCATATGCTTAGGTTTTTGATGAATGTGTCCTTAAATGTCCATCAGCAGTCTCACACAGGTTGTGACCACGGATGACGGGGAGTTAGAAACCTTCAATACAAGGAACGATGTGAAAAGGTTTGCTCTCCAGGCAACATTGACAAAGCCAAGACACAATCCACAGGGTGGGAAGACTGTACAAGTCAATAAAGTGATTGGCTCGCAAGCTTGGGGACTCAAGTTCAGTGCTCTGAACCGAAGTCAGAAAGCCAAAGTGGCCTGCAGTTGAAAGTCTAGCACCGTCAGGATGACAGGCAGGTCCCTGTCCTCGGTGCTGCACCAATCTAGCCTAATACACAAGCCTCAAGCCAGTGAGAGATTCTGTCTCAAAACTATGGTACTGACTGAAGAGCAGTATCTTAGACTGATCCCTCACTTCCATGTGCAAAGGCACCCACACACATTGGCGCACTCACACACACACAAGAACAAGTGTATCCAGTCAGCTCACACCCACACTCAGTGTGGCATCAAGTGGTCCTAAAATAGCATCTTAAATGGCGCTCTCTCTCTCTCTCTCTCTCTCTCTCTCTCTCTCTCTCTCTCTCTCTCTCTCCCCCAACACACACTCATCCTCTCAATCCTCCGGCATTCATAAAAAATGCTGTGCATTTAATACAGTAGTGCTTTCTAGACAGATGCTCCACATCATATAATCAATAGCATCTTTAAATATAAGTACTGTTCCCCTGGCAAAAACAATAAAATTAGAATTCAGTGAACAGACAAGCATCTTCTGGGCCATGCTACTGCAACCTGTCGCAAGCTACAGAAATGGTCACCTCTCAAGAAAAACACGTGTGACTTTACAGAAACACCGAACAACCCAGGGCTGGCGGCATATAGTTCAACGGTAGCATGTTTGTCTGACAAGTATGGGGGCCCTGAGTTCAATTCCAGAGCACCCACCTACCCACCCAACCCCAAAAGGAAAAGAAAAGACAAACCAAAGCAAACTCCTCCAAGCCTGAACTTCCTAGATGGCAAAGAACAGAAAGATCCTTTTAGTCCCAGAAAACCTGCCATCACCTTAAAAAATTCTGAGATCACAAAACTACCCAAAATAAGCTTCCGAGCCTTTCAAACTCCGATGCCTCACACATTTCAACACTAAGACACCAAGAGAACCCAAGCCAAGGCTGCAAGGGAAAAAGAATCTGTAGCAAAAGGAAATGCAAAGAATTCACCCCGGCACTATGCCCGCTACCTACCCATGCTCGCAGTCCCGCCGGACCACTGCAGACACAGAATTTTCACTCAACATAGAGACTAAGATTACACACTAGTAGCCGGGGTTGCTTTTTGTCCATTAACTGCCTGGGTAGCACCCCATCACACAAACAGGTCTCCTTCAAAGCCTCCTAGCAATGGGTACTGAGGTCAGTTCAAGTCTCGCAGCAGTCCGGGGAAGCTTTTCATACATAAACCTCAGTGGGGTAAGGGGGTTCTTCCACAAGACAAACTCCCTGAAAGTGGGGTCACGGAGAGGAAAGAGGGTGGATTTCTGACTGCTTCTGGAAACTGACCAACTGCTTCCAAAGAGTTCTCAAAATCTATTTCCAATGACATGACTGCAGATAGCACCGCAGAGCTGATAAAGAGCTTTGATAGCACAGCACACAGATGTGGTATTTTATCAACTGACAATCAGCGTGACAGAAATGATGTTATCTCACTTCACTACGGTTGTGATTTAATTTACACACACACACACACACACACACACACACACAGGGGAGGGGGGCGCTCTTAAAGGGCTCTTCATGAACTAGCCTCCTGCCTCTGTTGCTCTGGCTTTTTCGTATTGTAATCTTGGCTATTTCCTAAGGAATTAAGAATTACCTAGAACTGTGTTCCCAGGTCTCTTAGAAAACAGTCTTTCTTTAAAATACTGTTGCCCCTCTCTCTAAAGGGACAGCGGTTTACCCTTAAGTCCCACGGTGTCATCCCTTACCCAGTGCTGAAACACCACATTTCTACTGTTGTCTCTTAAATTCTCTTTGGGAACAGGCCTAGAGACAAAGCCACTGAGGCTTCCTCTTCCACCTCCCCACCCACCACAGTCAAACCTTCCTTCTTCTGGCATGCCTTTCAGGAATATTTGATTTTCCTTTTCTTACTGCTGCTTATCTATCTTGCCTTCTCATCTGTCAGGCTGAGACTGGAACCCACGCTCTTGTACCCTTGAGGTACAACCCAACCCTGTCACAAGGTCTAGGAAGGATGTCCACCCTGTCACACCTCTAGGATGGATGACCCAGGCCTACAGGCAGATTCCTTATGACTATGCCCAGGCACCTAAAGAACAGAAAATGTCAGCAGAATCCATAGGACGCTGCCTAACAGAAGCAATTGATGTGAGCATATATTCAATTACTACACATTACCTAGGCAGTTAAAGATAAAGAGTTTAGAATATAAGAGAGGAACCCAGTGCCAAGTGTAAGAAGTGAAAGCATGTAGATTTTCTTTTACATAAAATATATTATTTCCCATCACAAAACCTAATGGAAACATAAAAATCATTTATTCTAACAAGTTTTAGACGGGTATTAAATTCACAATTTCTAACATATTAATCATTCATACATCTCACTAAATAGTTTGCCCTTAATATGATGCCTACCTCTCCATAAAACCAAAACCATTCATGTAATGAATGAGCAAATTGCACTTTTAATATCCTTCCACTGTTAATCTTTTTTTCATTTTTATTCCAAGGAATAGCAACCAATTAATAAAAATTCTGAGTCTCAAATCATATTCAATTGCTTTAGTAGCAACCATCACCTATAGGACTAGGAAGACAAAGAAAATTTACAATATACAAAAGAGTTTGGATGCGTGCTTTTAAAGGGGGCGGCTAACGTTCACTATAAATCTTTCATTTCTCCTCATTTCCATGCAGGGCAACAGCAACTTGTATCTATCCAGCAGAACATACCTTCAACTGCCCCTGAACAGTCTTGTGTGCTCTTTCATCTAATGCATTCGCAGGTTGGGGTTCAGGCACTTCATTATTCATTCGATATAGCTGAACCCCCCCCCCCCCCGCAGAACACTTCATGTACTACTCCTAACTTGAACAATGGACACTTGAATGATGATCTGTCCATCTGGGGAAGGGGGAACCATGCAAATAAAAAGAATGGTATGTGCAACCTAATGTGTAACATCCAACTCTCATCTATCCATTACCTGGCACACCACCTATGAATCTTTTTAAGGAAGCAAGGCATAGTAGCAGAAGAGAACTCAGTATTAATCATCTGTGATGCAGTGTTTAGTGCTATTGTAGACATGGAGTAGAGTGTGTATAAATATAAAAGAGTAGTGGACATGCTGCCAGGCATATACGTGTGTGGGGGGGGGGGGTCAGGAATGCCTACGTGTGGGAGTCAGGAGTGCACATGAAGTGTATGCCAGTGTATGACACATGTGCAGGGTCAGAGGAAGGTATCAGGTGCCCCCCCTCTATCATTTTCCTCATTATTCCCTTACACACTACATCTCACTGAACTGGAAACTTACCAGTTTTCAGCTAACACAAGCCAGCCCTAGTGGTTCTTCTGCCTTCGTGCCACATGTACACCCCTCAGCTCTGGTCCTGGGGCTGCAGGGGAACAAGACTAGAGATGGAAACTCAGGACTGCATGCATGTTCAACAAGCATGTGGGCTTCCTCAGAGTCTTCTCTCCAGCACAGAACAGCCACTCTTCATTCTCCACAATCAAGAATGTATAACCTTTGACCTGTGTGATAAGGACATCATGCTGTCCTTCCATCAGCAAGTGTAATGTGTAACATCACCCTTATGAACTCAAAGGGGAGTCCATCTGCCTATTGTGACTCTGCTGTCCCTGCCAGGTCTCAGGGAAGGCTAATGTGCTTTCCACAGAATGACCTGTTCCCTGACAGGCCTGATGCTGTCACCTGTTCTGATAAGAACAGATCACCTGCATACTAGCCATGCTGTGAGATTTTCCAAAACTTTATGCTTCAACAGTATGAAAATTTCCCTTCCACTCTCACCGTTAGTGCACAGACTTATGATATTTACAGCCACCTAGTATTCCATATTTCAGGGATGCCATATTTTATTCAGCCAGTCCTGCAGTACTATATGGGTTTTATTTTGTCTATGTGAAAGCATAAACATAGAGTTAGGTCTCAAATTCGGAATAAATGGCTAACTCAAGTACCTATTTATGTATTGACGTGTACAATGGCTACCGTCGCCACTATCTTTTCCAGAGTCCAGGCTCCTCTGAGCACTTCTCACTGGCCCCTATCCTGAACCTCTCTAACCAAGCTTCAATTCCCTTCCTTTCCTTCCCCTTCCCTTCTGTCTTAGTCAAGGTTTCTATTCCTACACAAACATCACGACCAAGAAGCAGTTGGGGAGGAAAGGGTTTATTCCGCTTACATTTCCATACTGCCGTTTATCACCAAAGGAAGTCAGGACTGGAACTCAAGCAGGTAAGAAAGCAGGAGCTTGGAGGGATGTTCTTTACTGTCTTGCTTCCCCTGGCTTGCTCAGCCTGCTCACTTATAGAACCCAAGACTACCAGACCAGGGATGGCACCACCCACAAGGGGACCTCCCCCCTTGGTCACTAATTGAGAAAATGCCTTATAGCTTGATCTCATGGAGGCATTTCCTCACCTGAAGCTCCTTTCTCTGTGATAACTCCAGCTGTGTCAGGTGACACAAAACCAGCCAGTACATCTTCCCTTCCCCCAGGTCTCTTATTCCTAAACAACCTCACCTCAGCCATTTTGTCTATATGGTGTCTGGCTGGCTCACTCTTGGCCTCTTCCTCAATTCTCCTCCTCCTCCTCCTCCTCCTCCTC
>NC_034597.1:3702708-3760823 GCF_900095145.1 Mus pahari | reverse complement strand
CCTCCTCTCCCCTATAGCCCAGTTCAGCATGGGCCTTTCCAGATGCCTCTGACCATGCCCTTCCTCATATCTATAATAAGCTTTCTCCTCAACCCATACCTAGAAGCAGACATGTCCTCATTTTTTATTCACATAGCACACCCCAAAAATCAATCATCTTCTAAGTATTATCTTCTGTCTTCTGAAAAATTTAAAGAAGCCACAAGCCTTCAAAGAAGACAGTTCTGAGAGCTAAAACAGCCTAGCATTTAGTCTATCATCTATTAATTTCCTTGGGGGGTAAAAAATTCATTCTCTAGCAAAAGACTGACCTGAGTTCAAAAGCCAACATGCTTTCAAATAACTTTGCTCCTGTCTAGCCAAATATGCTGTTTTTAAGGAAAATGAGAGCCGATAAGAGGAACCACAGAGGTGACCGGTCTTCTCTTAGGATGTGGAATCTATAAATGACACAATGCTAACCTTAAGGCAGAATAAGGATCAACTTATCCCTTTATGAACTCTCAGGCAGAATCACCCTGAGTGTGCCAGGTACCCAAGCTTCTCCTATCAGTTCAAGCTCCTGTCTTCCCAGGTTCACTTCACTTTGCATGCTTCAAGTGGCCAAGAAAAAAGGATCCCAAGAAGCTGCTGCCTCTAACATAGGGGCGTGCAAGCGAGCAAGCGCACACACACACACACACACACACGTACGCACACACGCGCGCAGACACACACACACACACACACACACACACACACACACAGAGTCATATACTAAATACTTGGTTGCTACCTCCTGGCTCACTGGGAAAGCTGTCTGCATAGCTGCAGGAAGCAGAGCACTGAGTCTGCATTGGTGCTCGTTCTCCCTTTGTCACTTATTCTCTGTTCCTCTATATGAACAGCTCTCCTCCATTCCACACTCCCACTTCCATAATGCCCTGCCCAAATGACTGGACTCTCTGGAACTGAGAGCCAACTTAATTCTTCCCTCTCCTGTTTATGTTGAGTATTCTGACACAAAAGAAGAACAATAGCACATTGCCCCCAGGGAGTGCCAGCAATCCAATCCTCTCTAATGTTAATGGAGTTCCAAAACAAGAAGCTCCACCCTTCCAGAAAGTGGAGGCCACCACAGGAAACACTGCCCATGTGCTCTAAGCCATCTGCTGCTTAAAATGAGAGTCAGTGACATTGTCACAACAGGGGAAGGCCACTGCCTTGCTGGAACTAATGCCAGAATGGGGTCTGGCAAAGCTCCACTGCTCACCTAATCCAGGGAAGACGTGGGCAGAGCCCAGAGGAAGAGAAGATGAAATCAGCGGAGGATGCAGAAATGACAAGGGCACTGGGCAGAAGGTGGGCCCTTGCTTGCTGTTCCTGCCAAAGGCTTTCATCCCTGTGCACTTGAGAAGGCTTTTATTTGATGGCTACGTAGCCAGAACACTGTCAGAATGCAAGCAGACACTCCCCAAGGTCTGAAGAGAAACTGAGCAGGGCGCCACAATTTCTCTGCTCAACTACTTTCAAATATAGACACAAGCATACTCTCACTGGTGTGTGGTGTGTGTGTGTGTGTGTGTGTGTGTGTGTGTGTGTGTGTGGTGGTGGTGGTGGTGGTGGTGGTGGTGGTAGTCGTGATTCCCTAAGTGTCAGAACAAACACTTGGCTTCTCCAAGCTGTTGCTGTACCTGGGCCACAAGGAGCACTAAGAGAAACATATCTGGAATTCTGACTCTAAGATCCATATTTACCACTGACACTTGAGCCTCGGTAACTGAATTTCCAAAGCCACCATGGTCATTAGCATCCTGGGCCAGAGATTAGATCCCATGTGGGTAACCCCACTAGCCTCTGCCTGTCTCAGTGTTGCCACCCTAAGAGTGGACCTATTTACTTGAAGGACTCTCCAAGGCTCCCGCAAAGTGAATTTCACACCAGCCAGTCTACATTCTAACTCAGACTATCAAAAATACACATCCAATGCCAATAACAGTCCCTCTAGATTTTATCCAGAGCCAATAAAGCAGTTAGTTAATTTTTGTGAATATATGCCACTTCAATGGTACCATAGATGACAAAGGAGTCATTACATAAGTCACTCCCCCAAAAGGGTCACTGCAATCGCTACAGCAGGTGGGGAGGGCGCTAGGAATCTTTGTTAGCAGCCCATAATTTATAAATATAAATTTTCTTGGGCAGTGAAATAACTGAAATTGATAAAGTGCTTATCTTCCAACATGAAAATGACTTTGATCCATAGCACCCAAATTAAAAAAAAAAAAATTTGTGCATGGTAGTGTATATGTGTCATCCCTTACAGGAAAGGCAGAGAAAGACTGGGTATTCCTGGCCAGTCAACCTTGCCTAACCAATGGGCTCCAAGTCCTAGCAAGAAACCTTTCCTCTAAAAATACGGTGAGCAGTTCTTAAGAATGACACCAAAGTTGACCTCTGGCCCCTATATTCATGTATATGCACACAAAACCCCACACAATGATTCTCATAAGCTAACAGTTAATAAAACTTTCATTCAAAGAGCATAATGTGCACAATGTTCTGGGTTTTTGTTTTGTTTTGTTTCTCCAGTCAGGGTTTCTTGGCTGTCCTGAAACTGGCTCTGTAGACCAAGCTGGCCTTGAACTCAGAGATCGATCCTCCTGCCTCTGCCTCCCAAGTGCTGGGGAAAAAGCTTGCCCGGCCACTGCCCTGGTGAGTGATGAATTTCTGTAAGAATAACCCGTTGTTATCAAGCAGGAGACAAGGTGGGCCAGCTAGGGAATGTCTGATTCATTAATTTTGGCTTTTTAGCCAACTATAGGTCCAAAGTTCTTCAACCCCTGGCATCTTTGCCAAGCTAAAAGTCAGAGCAGGTATGTTTGCATACTTCCTCTGTTGTACTGAGAAGACAGCCAAGTGGGGCAATGTTAATTCACCAAAATTGAGGGGCTGCTATTGACAGAGCCTGTACCAAACAAACAAACAAACAACAACAACAACAAAAGAAAGAAGTGGGGGAGGAGGGGAGGCAGAGTCTGCTCTCTCCTAGGCAGTAACCACAAAAAGAAAGGGCATACAACTTAAAGCAGTAGCTGACGGGGGCTACAGAAAATTGAGTTCTGCAAACACAAACGCTAAATCCTTTGCTATGGAAAGCACAAGGGAGGGCAGGGGGTGTTGGCCCCTTTCTTCTGCTTGGAGTTGCAAGTGTCCCACTCAGTAAGGGGCCAGATTAGACTGTGCCAATCCACCAAAGACGCTAGAAAAGAGAGAGCTGGAAGAGCCTTCCCTGCCAGGCAGCTAATCACTGGCAAAGCTGAGACCTGCTGCCACAGCTGGTGGCCTCTGAGTCTCAAAAAGGGGCCTTGATGAGCTCTGGCTTTGTGGTACTCAGATTCCACAAAAGTCCCCAGCGGGAAGGCAGATACCAGGACAAGGCAAAGACTGCCTCTAGGGACTCTCCTTCCTCGGGCAGGGAAGTGAAGTCCCCGTTTGCCCTGCAGGAACACCTGTGTAAATCGGGGTGCTTGCCTAATCTCTGTAAATAGTAAGTGTGGCTCAAATTAAAGACTGCCCAGAGGGATGGCTCTCTGCCTTCCTTCCTCCCGCATCTCTAGCTCCCTTTCTCCCGACCTGGAGCCACACCTTGCCTGACATCCACCTTTAGAGACCAGAGACTGAGAAAGTGACATCTGCCACGATCCAGGAAAGCAAGACACCCCCCCAAAAGGAGGAGCTGGATGCGCCTGTCTCCAAACCATGCAATTAGGAGGGTCTGCTAAAGAAGCTACTCGCGGGGTCCTGGCTTCCTCCACTGGAGGGAAATCTGAACTTCCCACAGTCCTATCAACAGAATGGCAAGCGATTAAACTGTCTTATTCTCTAGCTCTTTAGCAGGCAAGAAAACAAAGAAAAGTCATAATCCTCCCATAAAGCTGTCATATTCTGAGGGCTATTTAACAAATTGATTTCCCGAAAGGGAGCAGGTATTGCCACACACTTCGACACCACCCCCACAAAAGCTTCTCTGACTGAATGCAAATTGGCCTTAAAAAATTCTCTCATGTGTTAATGAAAAGATGTTTTTGTCCAACAAGGCTACAAAGTCCTACCTAAAAGAAATTTATTATTCCCTAACTTCTGGGCTCTCCTATAGTTTTGTATAAATATCAAACATACAGCCTTGACTTTCTTTTCTAGCAGTAACATGTATAAGATTATTAGTGCCACATTTATGGAAGAGAGGCCAGGTGACTTGGTTAGACACAAGGCTTTGACATATCCATCTTGAAGGTTGGCACCCAGCTATTCTGCTTAGGGTCACATTATTACTGTGACAAAATATCTGGAAGAAAAAAAAAAAACTCAACTAAAGGAGGAAGGATATATTTTAACTCACACTTGGATGGTCCAGGCCATCGTGGAGTGATGTAGTAATGGCAGCGGGGCCCGAGACCCGTGGGCACACTACCCCCATACCCTGGACTGGAAGCTGAGAGGGACTGCCATCTATCTCTTCCTCCTCCTTTCCACTCAGTCCATGGCTCCATGCCACAGAACCCGTGCTGCACACATTTAGGTGACGTAATCTAGATAATCATGAGTGGGCATACTCACGCATTTACATGGTGATTATAAATCCCATCAAGTTGGCAATCCAGAATAACCATCACAAATGCTTAGAGAAATGCCCAGCTATCCTTAGGTGAAAGGACAGGTGGCCTCGCACAAGAATCTGTCCCTATGGACGTGGAGAAAGACTGAGCAAATTCCAGGTAAGATCTTCAAGTCAGGCTATTTCCAGCAGTTCCCCCAAGCTCAGTGAGGTTCCTAGGTGTCCTTTTAACTAGAAATAAGGAGGCTCTTTCCTTCATTTCAGAGCTAGTGGGTGGTCTGCTCTACTGGGTCTCTTCTTCTTTGTCTAAGGCCTATCTCCTCCCTTCTGCTTGGCTGGTTTGGGGAGTTCCATTTTTCAGCTTAGTTTTCTGAGCTATTGTGTACAGCTATAATAAAGTCAATGACAGAAAAGGAGGGACGGTGATGTCCTCTCCTCTTCCCTCACCTCAGGCCATCTTTTCAGTGGGATGTGTGTGTACCCTAACAAGACATGGCCTTGAGTTGGGGGCAATGGCATGGCCAACTAAGTTCGGGCCCCAGAACCCATGTTTTTGTTTTTGTTTACACACACACACACACACACACACAAAACTGTGTGTGCTGGCCCATGCTTATTATCCCAGCACCAAGAAGGCTAAAACTGGATGACTCTGGGGACTGATGGTGGCCTTGTCTACATGGTGAGTGCCAGGCCAGTAAGAGACTCTGGAGAAAGGGGGGGGGGGGGATATAGTGTTTGAAAGCCCACCTGAGGCTGTCCTTTGACCTCCACAAACAAAAACTCGACTATATCTGGATTTTACTGTGCAATCTAGGGAGATCCCGATATAGATACAGATAAATATATGTATCTGTTCATAGGGAGCTGCTTAGCTAATTGTAACAGCTGTCCATATGCCATTACTTAGAGAGTATAATTTATTAAAGCTGCTCCAATTAATGGGCTGTCAGGTTACCTCCAATTTTTTCCAAATCCAAATGCTCCTTTGATGTACGTACAACCTTGACACGTGTCATCTTGCCCTAGAGGACAGGTGCATCTGCAGAACGAGCATCCAGCAGACAGAGGTGCCAGATCCAAGAGATGGTGCCTATGGGATCGTGATGGGCATAGCCCAGTCCCTTCACAGAAACTGTACCAAGCCACAGTCTTGCAGGCCTCGTCTCCCTACAGCCTTGCCATTTTGTCAAGGCAAAGGTTCTAAGTGGTCATTCACTCTAGTGCAGGCCACAGTGCAGTGTGGGTCAGTCTCTGTCTGGTCATTAAGTATATTCATTACCTGATAGAGCCACAAGTGTCCCCCTCTACCCATCCCTCAGGTGAGTGAGTGGCTTGGGCAAGTCCTAGAACTTCTCCATGCCTCACTTTCCTCAAGGACCAGAAGGACAGGCAGGCATGTGTACACTCTGCACTAAATGAATCAAAGCCTCCCTCTCAACAGCCCCTGCTTCCGGAGTAAACAGCCACAGGCTAACCAAGTCTGGTAGAAAGCTTAGCAACTGTTTTACATAACTGCATTTCCATGCACGGCACTGTGCAGTGGTCACTAATCCTTCTAAGCCCCAATGAGAGATCACCTCAGCAAGAGGCCAGACACTTCATATGCCATGCTGTCAAGAAGTGCCCCTTCCTGTGCCCCACCCCCNCCCCCCCCCCCCCCGAGAGCCAGAAGTCAATTAGAGTAACCGAGGCTGCACCTTGGGTAGAGAGATTAACTGTACCAATTTGTTGTTACAGCTGCTGATCCAAGGCTATGAAGGAAATAAACAGGAGGGTGTGCCAGAAATAAGATACTATGGTAAAAACCCTACCTTAAACCGTGGGGTAGCCCTGCGGAGCCACCACTGCAGGCTGCCTTCTAGAAGGAACTTGATACTCAGCCTCAAACACTGAGGACATTGAGTCAAGTGGAGCTCGTCCCCTGCCAAGGACTTCACACGTGGGGATCCTGGGGACACACGGGCTGCAACTACAAGAGATCTTCCTGATGTTCTGAAGCCCTGCCTGGTCCTGCCTCCCACCTTTTCTGCCACAATTATTGACCACCAAAATGTCTTTGCACCACGGTGTCTGTGTTCCTTGAACTGACACAACGACAGAGACAAGCAGCTTGCTCTCTGCTGGGGCCCATGCACCGCACTCTATTTTAATAATAATACAAAACCTTTCCCACCTTTTTTCCTATTTTAATAAACACTTTCCTGGTCAGAATTTACATCTCAACAACATTCATTCATCCCCTACCCCCACCCACCATGCTTTAAAAAAAAAAAAATTAGGGACGTTATATGAACCTGGGGATTAGCCCAGGACCTTACCCTGCAAGTACAGGGCAGACCACCTTGCTTGGCTAGCATGCACCCCACAAAGAATCATGGTGCAGCCCTCCCCATTCAGTTCAGCTTGTTCACAGGGCAGGCTGAAGGCCCTGCATGTCTCCTTCTCTGGTGGTAACTACAATTCCCAGTTTAGAACATGCAATGGGGGATGGCTCAAAGGGTAAGAGTGCTTACTGTGCAAGCATGAGAAAATGAGTTCAGATTCCCAGCACCCATGGAAAAAAGCAGAGCACGGTCCACAAATGCAACCTCATTGCTCAGAGTTCAGGGGTTTAAGGATCACTGGGGCTCTGGCTAGCTCCAGGTTCAGTGAGAAACCTCATCATCTCAAGGAAGTAAAACTGAGACTGATGTGGACAGCCCTGGTGCTGTTGTATTTTGGTGTTAATTCCACTTTCCCAGGAGGGGCTATCTAAACCAAGGTGACTTCCTGTGAACCATGTCCTAATGAATAAAGGAATCTATCACTGGGCGAGTAGGCGGGACTTCCTGGTTTGACAGAGGAAGATAGGAAGCAGGAGAGAGAGGTTTTTTGAACAGGGATAGCAAGAGAGCAAGATGTAGCTACTAGAGCCTCCGGGCTTAAATGTCGATTCCCCACCAGAAGATTTAGAATGTGGCTGACAAGATTAGGATTCTAGTTGTCCTGCCAGCGATTGAGTTACCGTTGTTTCTGAACTACGTTTGCGTGGCGTTTTCCTTCACCTGGAGGTTCGACTAGGTTCAAAAGAAAAGTACTGCAAAGCTTGGGTTTGCCGATGTGCACCACAAAGGCCCTGGGGTTCTGCAGCATGGGGCTGGCGGGGCATCTCCAGTGGGGACTTAGCAAGCTGGGTGGAGAGATTTTGGAGCTCTTAGTCGGCGAGTCTCCAGGAGATAAGAACTGGCCTGTGAGACCGCCAGGGGTGAGAGTGGCAGGGTAAAGTGAGGGGGCAATGCCATTCCTTTTTAATATTTCCCGAAACAGGAAGTGACAACTGATACGCTCTTAGAACGCACATGCACGCGCGCGTACACACACAGACACGCACACACACCATACTTCACATGTGTTGTTTTATTCAACCCTCAGGACTACCTGACAATACACACACACACACACACACACACACACACACCATTCTTCACATGTGCTGTTTTATTCAACCCTCAGGACTACTTGACAATACAAAAAGAGAGAGGATGTGAGGCTGGAAGTTAGGAACTGACCAATCTTCAGGAGACCAGACTTGGGTTAAATGTGTCCTAAGGCCCCACAGAGGCAGAGAAGGCATTTACACTCTAGAGCATCTGAAGACAATGGTCACTGTCATTTCAAACTTCATTCCCAAGTTCAACAAATCCAAACAGCTTTCCCTAGTAAACTGCAGAACCCAGATCTCCAAGTCCTGCAGAATTTTAAAGGAAGGTTTCAATCTCCATTAATCCCATGCTGAGTGCTGGATATGAAACTGCCCTAAGCTGTTTTACAAGGTCCAGGTTTAGCTCCCAGACAGAGCTGTAAAGGCACCAAGATCCAAGGCCCAGCTTTTGGGACTTTGCATTTCCCACGGCACTGGGCTATGGGCTGTCCATCCACTTAAACCCACAGAGGACTTGAGAGTCCCTGTCATATGCTGAAATGGAATCCTTCCCAGCTTGGACACGTGCACTTAGCTTCTCCCAGTATTACTGCAGTGTGGCCAACACTGGCTGGGATGAATCCACACCAAAATGGATGCATAAAATAAAAAAAGAAAGAGCCATAAATGTTCCCACAAAACAGCGCACATTGCTTAAAAGAGCTGAAAAACCCCTGAAGGGCTGCACGTGGTGTAAAGATGCAATAACCCAGGAGATGAGCTGACAGTGTGGAAGGGCCGGCCAGAAAGCCACCTTCAACTCACGTGTGCACACACATGGTTAACAAACCAGGCCGGGGCTGCTCAATAGCTTAAGAGGCAACACCTGGTCCTGATAACCTCTTACAAACACAGGAACCATCTCTGCTGGCTTCAGGAATCAAGAGGAAATTGCCACCAGGGAACCACAACTTTCCCAAGACCGCTGTGCCTGTGTCCAACTCAAAGCATGTGGTCATGTGCCTCCTGTTACCACCCAGATTCTTGGTCTAAGCCAAAAATGATGCTATCGATAGAGCCACACCTAATCTCAGCCCCAAAACAGTCATCACGTAATTTCTGCTGTGTGCAGAGAGGCTATTATTAAGTACCTAGAATCAAATAAGTAGTCTCTTCATAACTAAATGTACCATGCCTCTAAAATGTAAGTTCTGCTCTGCGACTGCCCATGCCCTGAGATAGCCCAGAGACCCTGACGGATATTTTTCAAGGTCTTCGACATGCAAGTGAGGGTTAAGTCCAAGTTGAGAAAAGCAAGAAAGAACAAAATACAATGCACAGAAGAACAGAACAATTTGTCCTAGGCAGACGAAAACCATCTATGAGATTTCCAGTTTAGTTTGGCTGTGTGGCTTGAGGAAAAGGCCACAAATTCAAGAGCCACTGGGAGAGAGGGAGACAGCCAAATAACCCCTGAGGATAAAGGAGTTGTTGAGTGTCATTCGAGGCAGAGAATTTGGAGGGGACCTTAACCAAATCGTGTGGGAACCACATGTCCCAAAGGGGAAAATGTACATCGTTCGTCTGGAATTGAAAATCCCAGTTCCACAGAGATTTGTCTGCTAATTCTAGGCCAATCCAGAGCAACAGCTGTTACCACCGCTTTCAGTGACACACAACCCATTCAGAAAACCGTCCTGAGAGATCAACGCAGCTAGTCAGGCTCGGCTGGCTTTGCCAGGGCTCCCAAGTTGGGACTGCTGTCAATTACCAGCCCAGCTGTCTTTGGCCATCATACTGATCTTTATAGTCTGACTTCTGCAATACTGACTCAAAGAGCAATTTGGCTTTATGGAAAATAAAAACACCCCTAATGACCCAGCTCGCAGCCCAGGTGTGACGTCCCTCTGTCCCTCTGCAACCGGTCAGTCCATAAGACAGATTGAGTTTTGTTAGGCTTAAAACCAAATCCATTTATCTCCCGTAGAGGAGCTTTTCACGCCACG
Source organism: Mus pahari (assembly GCF_900095145.1). Lineage (NCBI taxonomy): Eukaryota > Metazoa > Chordata > Mammalia > Rodentia > Muridae > Mus > Mus pahari. Next base: position 3,750,817 of record NC_034597.1, on the reverse strand, counting down.
TGGAAAATTAAAGGGGAGCTGCCCGCTTAAAGACAACTTGGCTAATAGTTCACTTGCATTCCCTTTGTCTTCCTCCTGCCATTTTCCGTTTTAAATTTTATTACCCTGGGGCATTTGCACTAAACAGAATCTTCTTCGTTGCTTAGGAATTAATCCGTGCCCGCTGTTTATTCCCCATTTCGAGTCATAATCCCCATTTGTGACATCACAATTAGCCACTTGTGGTGATGATTATAATGTCACGAACACAGGATTATGATGAGGAATAGGAAACGAAGCAGCAGGAGCTCTGCCTGCTGGGCAGGAGACTGTCCTTCCAAACAACCATACCTGGAAGAGAGGGCAGTCAGTCCTGGGGGTGGGGGGGACCATATAGGATGCAGAGACCCAGGGGGACAGGGTCACCTTTTCATGCAAATTTCTGAAGGAATTAAAGCCATCATTAGCACACTCTACTCTTGTGATGATGAAATTTAAAACTGCATTCCTTACAGCTGAAAGCATGTTCAATAATGAACCACTTGATTGATAATCCACTGTAGATCTCACCAACCTCAGATCAAAGTATTCGGGTGTACTTCCTATAACCAACACATTCTCCTCCACATCATGGCAATCCAACTCAAATGACTGAGCACTGGTACAACTTTATGTAACTTACTTAGTCCATGCTGATGTTGCAAGGATCATCCTGAAGTTTGAAGACATGTGTTTTCATGATGAGGTGGCTTTTTTATTGTTGGTTGGTTGATTTTTCCAGACAAGAATATCTCTGTGTAGCCCTAACTGTAGAATTTGATTTGTAGACCATGCTGGTCTCCCTGCTTCTACTTCCCAAGTACTGAAATTAAAGGCATGTGTTATTGTCTAAGTTAGGGTTTTACTGCTGTGAACAGACACCCATGACCCAGGCAAGTCTTATAAAGGACAACATTTAATTGGGCTGGCTTACAGGTTCAGAGGTTCAGTACATTAACATCAAGGTGGGAACATGGCAGCATCCAATCAGGCATGGTACAGGAGGAGCTAAGAGTTCTACATCTTCATCTGAAGGCTGCTAGTAGAAGACTGGCTTCCAGGCAGCTAGAGTGAGCTTAAGCCCACGCCCACAGTGACACACCCACTCCAACAAGGCCACACCTCCTAATAGTGCCACTCCCTGGGTCACTACAAGCCATCACAGTTATATTTTAAAAACCAAGAAAATGGTGTCCCAGGCATGGTAATATGCCCCTGTCCTACCAGCACTTGGGAACAGGAAGGGTGGAGGATGAAGAATTTGAAGTCAGTTTGGGCTACACAAACATTTCCCTGCTGCAGACAAAGAACAAAACTGGAAAGTAGAGAAGAGATGAGAGAAGGGGAGGGAGATTCTTTTCAATTTTTTTTTTTTTTTTTTTTTTTTTTTGGTGGTCCTAAAAGGTAATAGTGCTCCCAAACTCAGAATATTAATTTAAATAAACAGCAACAAGCAATTCTTGTCGAAGTGTTTGGGAGCCTACCTTGCATCTGTAAGAGAACTACCACATCTGATTCCCAGAAAGACTCCAAAGGGCTCAAGTCCCTAGAGTGCACCTTTTAAAAATGAGCAAGGAGAAATTGCCCCAGAGAACCAGTTATATGTCACAAACTCTATCAAGGTGAATTACACATGATAAGTGCCTTCTCCTTGTGACACTGCTTCCTTTACTGGGGAATTCCAGCTAGCCTTCCCAGGCAGACTGACATAAAGAGATGACTGGGAGCTAGCCCACCTTTAGGACAAACCAGGGCAGAGCAATACCCCACTATAAATGAAGACTGGAGTTAGGAGCAGAGACTACAGGATCCCAGCTGATTGGAAGCTTTCAGCACGGACTACTGCAGAATATCCATCCTACTGCACAGGCTGCCCTCTGAACATGGACTACTGCAGAATATCCATCCTACTGCACGGGCTGCCCTCTGAACATGGACTACTGCAGAATATCCATCCTACTGCATGGACTGCCCTCTGAGCGGGTTTTATGGTTGGGTGTGCAGTGGGCAGCTTCCCTGGCATTTTAACTGCCTGCTTAACAGATCCAGGAATGCCATTTATTCTAAACACAAAGTGAAGGTTTTAAAAGCTAAAAAGGAAGCTTTTCACAAGCTAAAAGCTTTTAGGATGGGATGGACCTTAAATCGATGATTTCACAGAGACAGAAATGGCTCTAGGCGAGTGAGGACATTATTCCTTTTTTTTTTCTTCTTTTAAGAACATAAAGATATAAGATGAAATCAACATGACTGAAAACCAAAGCTGTTCATCTAAGCTGATTGTGGAAAGGCACAAACACTCATGCTCTAAAAGCCAGGGTCACTTTTGTTGGCATGAAGGTTTCTGCGCCACCCATGTTTGTACATCCCAGGACTCGGAGGGTATCTACACTCAATCCTGACAGCTATAAACAGCTACATGAGCTCTTAGTCCACACTGGCAAGCCACTAATGGCAATGCCTGCTTTTGTTTCCGTGTCTAGCCCCAACAGAAACAGCACCAAGGAGTGGTAGCCTAAAGCATGCGAGCTTCCAAGGTGGAAAATGGGGGAATTCTTCACTCAAAAGGGGCTGGCCACCAAGCTAGGGATTGTGGTGCCTGTCTGTCACACAGCACTTCGAAGGCTGATGCAGGAGGATGACAAGGATTAGGTTGAGCTGGGTCATATTACAATACGTTTTTTAAAAAATGAAAACAACCAAAAAAAAATTTTCAAGAGGCAGCCAACATGTATGAAACATTTCACCTATGTTTTTATAAAGGTACGTAACTGCCAACTTTCTCATTTTTTATCAGGACATGCAGCTAAAATCCCAGGTTTCTGGCTTCAAAACACTTGGAGTGACTGTGGTATCTGTTCAGTCTGGCAAGCCTGGTAGAGCAGAGTATATGCGCTGCTCCCTAAAATGAGATCACTACCATCCATACTCCGTCCCCACCACCATTCATTCCAATTACAATCTCATCAAGGTTTGTGTGTGTGTGTGTGTGTGTGTGTGTGTGTGTGTGTGTGTGTGTGAGAGAGAGAGAGAGAGGTATGTGTGTGGTGTGTATGTGTGTGAGAGGNTGTGTGTGTGTGTGTGTGTGTGTGTGTCTGTGTGTGTGTGTCTGTGTGGTGTGTAAGTGCAGAGGCACATGTATGTGGAAGTCAGGGGATAGTCTTGAGTAACAGCTCTCAGCTCTGACCTTGAAACAGATTGTTTGCCACTATCTAATCAGAAGGAGCTGGTCCATATGCTTGTGGGGAGTTCTCCATCTCTACCCCCTGCTTCACCTTAAGAGAACCAGGATTACAGAGATGTGCTACCAAACCAAGCCTTCAGTGGCTTCTCCCTGTTGCCCCACAGGTGCTTTTTCCCACTGAGCCATCTCCTCAGCCCCTAGACAGTAAAGGGAGCCCTGTGGATAACAAACCGGGACAAGCCAGCGTTGGCCACCGAACTCGGGTTACCCATCTGGGCTTAGGCTTTGAGCCTGCACCAGATTCATCTTTGTTCTTTCCTAGCCCAGTTGGTGAGACTTCACTCATTTTGCACTGGGACTGAGAGGATACAGTGTTAATGTCTAATTAGTAAATTGCTTAAGGCAATATCAAAATTGTGAGACTGTAATGGAAGTGGGGTAGTTCAAGAAAAGTGGGACACAGTGATACGAGCAAGATGTCATGGGTTTCCGTGCTCCAGGATCCCCATCAACCTCCATTAAATCCCAGGATGCAAGACTGGCTGCGGTTCTAAGCCATAAGCCTACACGTGAGACGCTAGGTGTACTTACTAGGATCACTGCACCTCTTACAGGTCATTTTGAAGCAAAGCAGTACAAGTCCTTGGGAGCGCAGCAGCATACTCGCGCCCTCACATGCACTCCACCTGCCCGAAGACCCTCACCACCAGGCCCCTTGCTCAGTGTAATGACCATTATTTAGTTTGAAAACCATGTGATAGGCTATACCTTTTTAAATTTTTTATTTATTTTATATGTGTAAGTATACTGTCGCTATCTTCAGATAAAAAAGAAGAGGACATTAGATCCCATTAAATATGGTTGTGAGTCACCATGTGGTTGCTGGGAATTGAACTCAGGACCTCTGGAAGAGCAGTGTTAATCGCTGAGCGATCTCTCCTGGTCAACAGGCTACATGTCTGTCATCACCACATCAAAATCAGTTATCACTTTTTTTTGCTGTACACCCATCACTGGAAAGGCAGCTTTCTGAACTATCTAATCTCACTGGAACACAGTCTCACCCTGCTGCCACTAGCCTCTGCTATATCAACACACTGGTGTTCTCCTTCAGATAAGCCTGGCTCACCAGTGACTGTCTTCACTGAGGCCGGAAAGCAGGGGACAGAGAGTCTTCTATAAGACTTGAAGAAAGTCAAGGACTAACGTGTTGACACAAAGGTCTTTATTTGAGAACTTTGTATTCTCAAACTCCCAGGGAGATGACAAGTGACTGGTAAATAATGATAAATATGAGCACAGATGTAGGAAGATGCTCATGATCTCGTGACACAAGATGTTCTTATTAAATTTGTATTATGTCAAACACTGTATCAATCAGGATGCTCTGCTGGAGGAGTAAGGCTGCCTACAAAACACAATCTTGTGTCTTTTATAACATATTCAAGTGACACACACCCTTGGAAAGCATCTGTATGTAAATACATGCCATAGGGGTGATGGGACTGAGTTCCTGGCTGGTGTGTCTGGGTTTTCTCTGCTTTCTACAAAAAGATAGCACTTACATTATACAGATAAATTAAGCTCAAATTCATCCTGTCCAAAGAAAAGTACTAGAAATGAAACACACTCAACAATCATCTCATTAACAGAATCCACGTTTTTTATTTCATTTTTCTATTATTTTCCTGAACTCTGCTACTTCCATCCAACACTTCCCCCATCCCCCAAAGAAAGTATTGCAGGCCAGCAACACACAGGTATCATGAAGAAGAAAAGCTGGTGTGTGCACACGTGTACATGCACATACACATGTTCACAGAGAAAAATCAATGAAATATCAATTTGTAGAGATTGCTACATATACACCACAGACAGACCAGCCTTCACTAGGAAAGAAATCATTATTCAGCAGCCTCTAAAGGGTTGATGTGAATTTACAGGGCATCAGCGCAGAGTGACAGACATCCGTAGAAGGGGAATGCTAGGCTCTGTCTTGCTTTGTTGATTCAACAATCAGCACTGATGTCTTCCATTCTAATTTATTTTAACTTCTGCTTAATTAAATGCATAAAAGAACTAATGTGTTGGATTTGGATGTTTAAAACGACTTTCACCCAGCTGTTTTTAAATGCAGTAGGAAAATTCTTGAATATAATTGTTCTTTTTTTTTGGGGGGGGGGGGAAGCACACTGTAACCATGACATTCACTCAGAGGGGAATCATCACCCGGGGACGCCAGTTGACAAGTTCTAAACAGTAATTCCCCACCCAGAGTTAGAAAGGCATTCCAGAACGTTCCCAGTACCTTATGATGTGAGGTAAATGTTTCAGATGGAAAAGGTCAACATAAAAGTATTGTAAACTCATTTTCTGCTGATTTAACTAATGGGAGCAGGATGAATATTTACAGAGCCCAGAAGCAGGACCAACCAATCTCGCATCGTAGGGGACTAAGGAACTGCTCCTCTTAGCTTTCTTTTTTTAAAAAGTAGCTTTTATGGAGTTCCACTGTGGCTCTAAGTGCATTAGGAAACAGTAAAATCTGAAAGTGGGAAGGTAAAGAGGATGACATGATACCCACCTCTCCACGAAAGCCAAAATTAATTCACGTGTCCGTATGAGTCAGTGGGGTTTTCTCGGGCACAGACATGTGGTTCTTTTTCAAACCACAGTCTTTGCCTCTGCTCTATTATGGTCTTCTTAGACCATTATAAGGAGAGGGGGATTGTGGGAGAGGATGCCGGGATTGAACTCGGGCTGTACACCTCTAACACCAAACCCTTTACCAGGTCTTAAATAAGGAACTGACTGTGGTTACCTCAGCCCTCTTCAGCAATCAAGGGCTGTTGGGAATTCTAGAATTAAAAGGAAGACTAAGAAGCAAGACCTTCCCACTTGACAGGAGCCAGATACCACATTGCTCCCACGGCCTGGCCCTGCCACCCGGCCCTTCCGACCCGTACACAAAGCTGATCTCCGCTGCCTAGGCCAACACACCCTCATCCCACAGCCAGGAAACGGACCTCAATGGCAGCTTGACTCTGTGCTTCTCAATCTGATATTGTAGCCCACAGAACCACTCATGTGGTATAACAAAGTGAGTTACCAAAAACTCCAATGCAGAGTTTTAGAAAGAACATCTTGACACACTGTCAGAAACGTCCGTGGCTTTCAGAAAACTTGGTTTTACATGTGGGAGGGACAACATTAATAGCAGCTCAGACTCCAAAACATGAGTGGCTCATTGAAACAGTGTTCTCTGCAACACGTTCACCCTATTCCAGGGAAATACCCAGTAACCTTCATCAAAACAAGAGAGACTCAGAAAAAAAAGTTTTTCTCCTTGTCTCTCCTGGATCCCTAAGAATGGAAGCAAAAGAGCCTTTTATCAAATAGTGTCACCCTCTCTTCTGGAGGAACCCGAAGGCATGCTTTATCTGGTCTACATCGCCCCTCAAGGCAGGCCAAGTCTATGCAGAACGAGTATGTCAGAGCTACAAACCCTGGGCTGTTTTCTGTGGTCCTACTTAATGGTTTCTCAAAGAACTCAGCAAGGATTTTTCAAATGACAACACAAAGTCACCCATGACAAATCCCACCACTTGACAATGACCTGCACCAGGTCTAATGTCTATAAGCATGGTTAGGAGAATGCAAGGGCAGGGGAGACATGTGGCTTCCCTTAGCCAGCCTGCACTGAAAGATCGGGACTCCTTGTCAGAGGTTAATGAGCTGGTGGGTCTCCTGGAGGACTAGCATTGGAGAGCAGCCATATGCAAAGCGAGATAAGCGAGGGAAAGATGTGGCACGATCAATATGAAGGGCAGGTGATTCTATACCAAAAACAGATTACAAATTTACAGAACACTGGTAACATAATGTAAACACATAGAACAAAATGTATTCCTTCCCTAAGAAGATCTCCTTAAGAACAGCTCAGCATGAAGTCACAGGGACACTTTAATGCTTCTGAGGAGTTAATTCTGTGACGTCCTTAGATGACCGCTCACTGGAACCTGATTTCAGGATAAGACACATCTCCTGGGCTTCCCAAATTTGTACATTAGTCACTGATGACAGAGTTCCTTTGCAACTAAATTCATTCCAATCTGGCTGCACAAGCCCACGCCCAGCCCCTATCTTTCTGGCCACCACTGGGCTGTTCGATACCTTTCCAACATACTATATCTGAGACAGATAACTACAACCATCAAAGGGAAGGAGGAAGATCCAACTGCTTGTATGCCAGGCCAGAAACCTTGGTCTATGAAGACTTCCCAAAGCCATCTATCTTTGTTTTCTTTTGAGTTTGAGTTTCACTATGTGGCCCAAGTGTAACTCATACTCAAAGATGCATGCAGAGCAGGCTGAACTCAGAATCCCCCTGCCTCAGCCTCTCAAATTCCAGCCTTGTAGTCTTGCACCACCGTGCCTGGGTTGAAATTGCTCTGGGGCTAATCTGAGAACAGGGTTTTGGCTTAGTTCCCTGGCTGGCCCAGAACTCACTACCTAGACTAAGCTACCCTCAAACTCCTAGGCCATCCTCCTGCTTCTCTCTCCTGAGTGCTAGGATCACAGGTGTGTGTCACTGCACATGGGTTCGAACCAGAAGCTCTTAGCCACCTTGTTAAACTGCCTCTTTCTCGTCTGCAGCCCGACAGTGCACATTTTGGTGTTTGAGATTGTCACAGACAATCTGTCCCTCCATCAGCCCCAACCCAAGTGTTTCAGAGTATCTTCTCGTCCGTGCCCAACTGGCTTAAGGACAAGGTTTTGCATCCATTTCACAGATACTGCCTACCACAAAAATGACAAATACCCAAGAGAATATTAGGATAAGCCAGCACCGTGTGCTTCCAAGCAGGAAATCCCTTGCTCAGAAGAAAAATAAAACATTCACTCACATAACAAGTGAGTAAGCTCTTTATGAAGTAGATGCAGAATTGTAATTGACAGCAGAGGTGAGGTCTAAGACAGGAAGTGAGAAGGAATGGAAACAGATGATGTCACTCATGCCAGGAACAAGGGGCAGGCTGCAGACACAGAGCTGCATGCCAGTGTCCCTTCAAGCCTCTTAGTTCAGGTTCCAGCACTGAAGCAAACCACTGTGGGGATGTCTATGGGCCACAGCTGTGACTTTGCATATAAGAAGCATGCACACTGTACTACTGAGCTCCCGAATGCCGTGGTTGCCTCTCCCCCCAGGTCACCACACACACACACACACACACACACACACACACACACACACACACACACAAAGTGTCTTTCCTTTTCTTCCTTTTCCAGTACTAGGGAGTTTTAACCCACGCCCTTCCACATACTAACCAGGTACTTTAACACTATGACATCACCAGATCCATGCTTATCTGTTTGGAGTGGGTCCTTCTGCTTCTCCTGATCAATAAACAAAGAGACAGCTCAGGACTAGAAGAAGCCTTGGGCTCCCTTTTCTGTTCTGATCAAGGCAAGTCCCATTTGCTCTCAATCCGAAGTCAAGAAGCAACCAGCACTCTTCCTCACAGAGAGTCCCAGAAGTAAATGGCGAGGCTGAAAACACAATGCATACTACCCATCTACCAGGGGACGGAACAGTAATTAGAAGGTATTTCTATATTAACTAAAGTTTGGCATAATGAATGAACAAAAAAAAAAAAAAAAAAAAAATCTAGGCCACCATAGATTCAGCATACACTGAAGAAGTATTCTGTGCCTCGGGCATGAGCGGACAACTCCATGTTGCTAGAAGAAGGCGTGGCAGAGCGAAGCGTCCCAGGAAATGACAGCATCAGTGTACCAGTGCAGCACTGGCTTCCGCTGAAGCCCATTTCTCAGAGAGCCACCTATGTGAAGAAGTCACGATTGGCAGAGGGTAATGTTCCCATAATCACCTTCTGAAACAGCAACAAAATCAGCTGACGCCTCACATATTGCTGGAATTTGCATAATTTCTGATTCGACAAAAGAAAATTCATGTCTTCTTCTCCCCCTCCCCATTTTGGGAATGCTGTTACAAGAAGGACTCAGAAATCACAGCAGGTTTTCTGTAAACCCACCCTGGCCGGTTCTCTTCTGAAATGTGGAGAGGAAAACAATGTGGAACATGGAAACTGTGAAGGGGTTGTTTTCAAATTCTACATAGAATGAACACCTCATACCACAGAGAACTGCTGGGACACTTGTTTTATCTCCAGAGCGCCTTCATTGCACATTCACTGCCAAGGGTCTCCAACTCTTTTGGGCCACCTGCACCCTCGTTTTTCTATCTTTAACTCTGTATTTAACTCCTCTCTTCTAAGCAGACTGTTGGGAATGCCCTAAGGAAAGCACATGTTCTATGAATTCGGTAATACGGCTCAGAACTCTGAGAATAGCAACATATATGTAGACCAAATATAAGATGAATTTTAACTGAGCTATATTTGAAAGCTTGTAGAATTGTGGTTTGTTGAGATGTCCTATTTCTCTAGACTATACATATAGATGAGGATATTATTGCACATTCAGTACACAGAGTCCCAGAGGAGTAAATATTTGAGGACTGATAAGTCATCTTCATGTCAACTACTAAAAACCTACTATTGTGAGGGTCTGGGCAGAGTTGGGGTGGGGTGGGTAGGGTCTGATCAAAATATGTATTAAAAATTAATTTAAAATGCTATTGTATGTAATGAGATAACAAGTCACCAAAGGAGCTACTAAGTACAAAACCACCCTCATTTACAATTACCGATAGCGTTCACTGTCAATGAGACACGGTTCAACGTATCAAAGCACCACAGATCAACAGGATCAATTTAACAACCAAGCTGCAGGCTACTGCTGGATAGCACTCGACAAGACACTTTGCCTCCATTTCTATCCCTTCTACATGCACGCACACGCACGCACACACACACACACACACACACACACACACACACTGCAGATCAGCACGGCCTCAAAACTGTGTGTGATCTTCCTGTTAGAAATAAAGAGTATTTTCTGCGGTGCACAAATACACACACAGACAGAGTAAAAAGGCCATCAAGGGAAGTCTTTGCAAAAAGGAACCAAACTGCACCAACCGGAACACTAGAACAGAGAGTTTACTTGGGTTTTAACTCTGTGACTGTTGGTTACCACGTCTTTTCCCCATTAGCTAATATTCACTGCACAGTCTTTTCTGATTGGCTACTTTTTAAAAAGTAAAGAATATTGACCCTTGGAAGATCAATTGCCTGTGTCTAGGGTGAGGGTGGATTACTCACATTCCTGCCTCTCTTCCCAAGTACCAAGAATCCTGGCATGAGGCGCCATGCCCTGTGTAGCACTAAGAGAGAAGATACTTAACAGAACTTTCCTGTAGGCCTGTCCTGGGAAGTAAGAGGATTAAAAAGGTTGTGGAGAACTGGAGAGATGGCTTGGCCCAGAAGAGCAGTTGCTATTCTGTCCTAAGGACCAGAGTTCAGCTCCTAGCAGCCACACCAGGTGGCTCACAAAAGCAGGTAACTCCAGCTCCAAAGGATTGAATGTCTTCTTCAGACTTCTGTGGCCATACATGTAGACATACGAACATGGACATCAAATGGTAAAAATAATTACAAAGAAACAAGATAGTAGCTGGCATATATTGTGTGTCCATTTTCTGCGAGCATAGCATTTTTTTAAATGCCTGGATTGTGAGTGCTTGCCAGTTCTTTGTCTACTAGACACACACTAAAGTCACCTGAGAGGAGGGAAACCCCAATGAGAAAACGCCTTCCTAAGATCTTGCTGTAAGCAAGCAAGCATACATGTATGGCATTTTCTTTGCTTTGCTTTGCTTTGCTTTATGTTTTTAAAGAGTTTATTTATTTATTTATTCATTCATTCATTTATTATGTGTGGGAACACTGTAGCTGTCTTCAGACACACCAGAAGAGGGAGTCAGATCTCATTACAGATGATTGTGAGCCATCATGTGGTTGCTGGGATTTGAACTCAGGACCTTTGGAAGAGCAGTCAGTGCTATTAACTGCTGAGCCATCTCTCCAGGACCTGGCATTTTTCTTAATGATTGATGGGGGTGTCCCAGCCCACTGTAGGAGGTGCCCTGCATGGACACCTTGTTTTATAAACAAGCAGACTGAGCAAGTGATAAAAAAGAAGCCAGGTAGCAGCCGCCCTCCCTGGGCTGTGTGTGCATCATCCGCTCCTACCTCCAGGTTCCTGCTCTGAGATCTTTGGATGGTGAACAGTGTCGTGGAAATATAAGATAGACTATTTCCTCTTGAGTTTGCTGTTAGCAGTGTTTCATCATAGCAACAGTAACCCTGACCGTAAGACATTACCCAAGACGCGACCCAAGTGCACACTCTTCCCATTGGCTTTGGTTACAGTGAAGATGCTAGATTTTGTCAGGAGACTTGGGAAGACCCTTTCTCTCCAGTCAAGGTCTATAAACCTTCAAAGCAGGAAGTTTTCAAGAAGTCGATGAAGCTGGAACATCTAATCGCACATAAACAACACGGGGTTTAACTTGCTGTTCCACTTTGGACCTTCCTCGTGAGCTACTTGGGGCGTATTTAAGACGGGAGTTCTTTGCTACAATGGAAGCTCAGACACCATTCCCACTGATATTTCAAAGCCATGCAAGAGTAAGGCTGGTTTTAGGTAGCAGAAAGAATCAGATAGCTGGGCCAATATTGTCAAAGCCCCTTTAAATCAATCAAACAAATTCAGGGGCCAGAGTTTCATCAAGAGGCATTTGTATGGAATTTCATTAAATATAAAAGCTATTATTAAATTGAAGTCATCTCTCTATTCATTCTGGGTTTTTTTCTATGGCACTTTTATTAATTTATTTTGAGACTGGGTCTTACGTATACTATGATGGCCTTGAACTCACTAAATGGCCAAGAATGACCTCTTATGTCTACTACCAAGGATTACAAGCACACAACAAACACCATGGTCAAAACCAGAGCCTGGTGTTTCCTAGACAAGCAGCCTACCGCCTGAGGGTCCTCCCCAGCCTAGCTCCACGTTTTCTAAATAGAAGAAATGCCTGGGCTGAAGAAGGGGCTCACTCCAGAGAAACAGAGTTCAAGCCCAAGCAGCCTCATCAACAGCTAACAACTGACACATCTGATGCTCTCTGTTCTGGCATGTGGGGACACCCACACACAAAAACACACATGTATATTCATACATTAAAGTAATTTTTTAAAGGAAGAAAAACCCAACGTATTTTTCCTAAGTACATTTTTTTATCAAAAGGCAAGGATACATTTTGTCTGGGAAAATGTTCCATATCATAAAACAAAAGAGTGTAGTAGTAGTAGTAGTAGTAGTAGTAGTAGTAGTAGTAGTAGTAGAATCTAAGACACAGGACAGTGGTATTGCTCAACAGTCTACATTGCTCAGGATGGACTAGAGAGGTGGCTCGGTGGTTAAGGGCCATTCTTCCAGAAAACCTGCGTTCAATTCCTAGAATCAATATGGGGACTTCCAACCATCTCTAACTCCACTCCCAGGAGGATACAAAGCTCTCTTCTGGCCTCTGTGGGCACTGCACACAGGTGGTACATAGATTAAAACCCATGTATTAAAATATAAAAATAAATAAAATCTTTTCCCACTTTAATGTGCAGGATGAGCCCAGCACCAAGAATCATCCAACCCATAATATCAAACCTGGCACTTGGATTGCAACTGAGAAACTAGGACTTAGACAAGCAGAAACACAGTAGCAGGGGACCCCTGAAAGTTACTTTGTATTTACCATCGCAACTGACCTTCATAGCAACCCTACAAAACACAATTTTCCCCGAAACTGGGCCGCTGCTCCAAGCCACAGCCAGAGATAAGAAAGAAGCAGGGAACTGGGCACAAGCCTGTCATGTTTACCACACACAGAGCTCAGAGGGGGAAATTACTGGTTAAATGAAGACTGGTAGGTTTAACTTAAGGGAAATGAGATATCCCGAGCCTCTGACTTGCTATTGAGTGGAAGTCTGCATCTCTGTCAAGCTCAGAAGTAATTCAGACAGCGAGCAGGAGAAGAGAAATCTCATCACCTTCGCACCAGTAAGGAGCCTTCAGCGACGCCCTTGGACTTGACCAGCCAGCTAAGAGGAAGAAGGGTTTTATCAAGCGCTTGGCAGTTTATTATACTCTGCAGCTCCTTCTCCTTTATAGGATTTTCCTCCCGAAACTTGATAGCCACCAGCATTCAAGAAAGGTTAACATCATTTTTCACTTACTGAGCTGCATGGGCACCTGTTTCAGGATCCCAGTAAGACCAGCCATCTCATTTAGACAGCAAATCTTCTGTTTCAATTTGTGGGCCTCTCAAATTTACATATGTAAATTCCAACTTCGATCTTCACCTTCACTCTCTCATTTTTTAAATGTATTTTTAAACTTTCATTAGTGTATATTCATTGTATGTGGTACAGGGTTACACGGGGCATTTTCATATGCATACAAAGTCTATTTAGCATTTTACCTTCATGAAAGTAAACTCTTCAATGAGTTAAACAATATATTTACTTATTGAAAACACAATCTTTGCTCTGAAATTTTTAACTTGCCCCAAATTCATTAAGATAGTTCTAAGTCTCTATAAAAATATGACTGCAGCTGTATAGAAAAATATCAGCCCAAACAAATTTGTCTGAAATGATGGTGAGACTGTATTTCTGGTAAAGGGGCAGGGAAAGAAAGAAGGCCCAAAAACATATTAGCAAAATCCGTATATCTTAACCCAGCCTGCTCTCGACTCTGAATGCTGGTGAGGTAGGGGCAGCCATGACCCAGCATACTCCTGAACGCTGCCTTCAACCCCACCTCGACTGCAGCCCAACAGCATACACAGACCCAAACTGAGTCTGACACTGAGTCGGAATCCTTCTGGAATGCATAGAGATCTCAGGGTGAGATTTGTCTCCACAGTCGGCCCCACTGGGCAAATCTAGTCAACAGGAGAGTTATGCCAAAGGGTGAAGAGTAAGAGCAATCACACTGGCTGAGATAGTATGTCTGGTGTTTAAAGTGGACAATATCAATACTTACCTGCAAAGGATAAGAACTTGATTCAGCTTTCACTGTGATTGTCTGGGGCTTTCTTTACCCAACACTTCTAAATCACAACCTTTTCAGGTTGAGTCCAAAATGAATAGGAGCAGAAACACTCAGATTTGGGGGTCTTAGGCTTTGGAGTCTTTGCACAGATTTCAGATAAATATCTCTACGCTGAGCCTCAAATATCTGAGATACTTCAACATCCAACACTTCTCAAGTGTCATGTTGATGCTCAAATGTTCAGATTTCAGGACCTGTAGGATGTTCTAAAATGGAGAAATCCTGTATCAGGGTTTCTGCAATCTCATTTCAAAACAAGCATACAGATTCTGGGGTTTAATGTATGCAGGGCTGCACTCTTTATTCAGAAATGCTGCTGCTGTGTACACAGAGGCTATCTATATCACAGATTAAGAAAGCAAAAGGAGGGGGGTGGAGGGATGGCTCAGTGGTTAAGAGCACTGACTCTCCTTCGAAGGTCCTGAGTTCAATTCCCAGCAACCACATGGTGGCTCACAACCATCTGCAATGGGATTCAGTGTCCTCATATACATACATAAATAAAATCTTTAAAAAAAAAAAAAAGAAAGCAAAAGGAGGAAAAAGGAAACATTAAAAACACAATGTATTACATCAAAAGAAGATATGATTTTTATACAAAATGGGATCCCCTTGTTCTTTAGTTCCCAGAGTTCCTATCTTTCCAGCAGGATGTTTACCCTGGCCTAAAAAGAGTCATTCCCTACGGATGCTGTCACTGAATGGGACATTCAGCTGCATAAATGCTCATATAGTCTAAACTGCCTCCGGCAGCCTGGGAAACAAGACATCCACAGCGCAGGAGCCCAGACAGAAACAAGTCAAGTCAGCAGCCGAGATTCGCTACCCAGAAAGAACCTGCCCTCAGAAGGTGGTAAAAACCAACAAGCCTTCTGTCTCCCTAATCATGACAGCAGCCTTTCTCTTTTTCAGGGTGGACGGGTGGTGGGAGGTAAAATGTTTCGTGATAAGAGTATAGAGGAGACAGAGACAAGTCCTCTCAGGGAGTCCCTGGCCAGTAAGAAACAATATCTCAAAACAGCAACAACAAAATTTAATAATAATAATAATAATAGTTAAACAAGGTTAGGGAATGATACTTAAGGCTGTCCTTTGCCCTCTGCATGCAAACACACACGCATGCGTGCACATGCACATACAGAGGAAAGAAGGAAGGAAACAGGATATAATTCAATATTTACTAATATTACTAATATTTACTAATATGGATGCTCACCATGCATGAAGCCTGAGATTGAGCCCAAGGCCAAAATCAGAAGAAACATGTTCCCAGTCATTTAATGGGTTACATGAGACATCTTCTGCTTAATATACATTATCACTATATGTTCACACTATTTTACATGAACCCAGGTATTACCCTGGATGCCCTTTCTGAATCAGTCCCTTTAAACCTTTTACCAATATCATGAGGTAGGTGTTGTTATTGTTCCTATTGCTGATGTTAAATAATTTTGCTAGGTGGTGATTAATTCTGTCTAGGAGACAAACATCTGTGTGTGTATGTGACAGCATTCATAGAGTTGAACAGACACAAAATAATCCACCATAAATGTGGGCGGCACCATTCCATGCACTAGAATCCTAGACTGAACAAAACGAATCTGAGCATTAGCATGCACACATTTCTCTGCTTCTTGACAGCAGGGGGAATGTGGCCGGCTCCCTCATGTTCCTGCTGTCAAGTTCCCCTGCCAGTGTGGGCTGTGCTGCCCAATAGCTGTTTCTGTCAAGTATTTTATCACGGCAATGAGAAATGAGTACATTTCTCATTGCCGTGATAAAATGTGCAGACGAGTGGAGGCCCTACTAACCAATACACTACTCTACACTTCATTGCCATGCTCTACACAAGACCTCTCCAAAGACTAGTTAGGGGGCATTTAGTTCACTGAGCCTCCAGGTCAGTAAGTCTACCCGCATGTTACCACTCTGCTACCTTTAGAGAACACATCAAAACCCCAAAGCATTGCTCTCAGGCTGGTGAATGCTCATCTCCCCCAAGACCCCTGATCTTTCTCACATAATAGTTATAATTTCTGTTAAGCCTAACACCCTCCCTCTCTAGTTTAGAATTACTTAAGTCACTGACTTATAAATGAGTTTATTTTAAAGGAGCATGGCAACACATACATGAGTGAAGAACTAGAGACAATGAGTTTAGGTAAAAGACTAAATACATTCCATTCAGCTGATCTTGACATTCTTGTACAGTGTACAGATAAAACAGAACTTTAGAATCATATCAACATGGAGTTCTAATAAGTTTATACCTCTTAATCATCAGTAACATTCAAAATGAACTCTACTATCTATTCTTGGAAAAAGAAGGAATTCAAACTTGAAGGTTTACAGACAAATGATAAGATCTTGGTTCCTCAAAGAACCAATCTCAGGTTCCTGGACTGAAACCCCACTTCCTACTACATACTACTACCTGAACTGACGCTCAACAAGGTGTCTTCATTTGAAGAAGCACACAAAACATCACCCAAGCATCTTTCTCTCCAATGAACAGGGGCACAGTCAAGTGGTCTCAAGAATTGAATGAGCAAACACTCAGCTGGGACAATGCTTGGACTTGTACAATCCCAGCCTTTGTCAATGAGAAAAGTCACACTTCTTATATGCTATCTAAATCTCTGAGAACAGCTAATCAGACTGACAGCTCTGTGGCTACAGGGATAAAACCATCGGAAGCCTATGAGATCAGGATGTTTTAAAGCAGACATGGCAAAGATTTCAGGCTAAAGAATCTCAGAGGTGGCTGTGGGGCCCAGGACACGGTCTGAGAAGGGGAACAGGGAAGAAACAGGAGGGAACACGAGGCTCACGCTCCTAAGCTGAGGACTCAACAATTTCCAGACATCCTCCTTCATTCTCCTTCATCCCTTTGTTCTACAGATGTCACCTAGGGGGTGCTAGGTGCATACCAGTGATCCAAGTCCTTGGGTATCAGAGGATGTGCATCCCAGATAGGGGAGCAAAACGCATGACAAACTCAGAGAGCACAAACACACAAAGCATGAGAATACACGTGTGATGGAGGTGAGGTGGGCACAACGAAAACCAAGGAGGTAAATGCATCACATAGATCCTATTTTCAAGGTGGAGACCCAAGCTCAAACTGCTGTTTAATTCTGCCAAAGTCACACAGAGGTCCTGATGATGGTTGCACACAGCCTCCTGTCACCCTCCACCTGGTCCCCAGACCTCAGCTGGATGCTCTCCTGGGAAACTCATTTACCACTGACATCTGGGCTCGTCTAAGTATTGTCAACCCAGAACAAAACATTTCTGTTCCCACCATTTTGAGACTGACATCAACGAAAGCACAACTATGTTTCAGAAGAGAAACCCTGAATTCAGGGCATAGAGAGAGCATCCACCACTCTCTAGCTCAGGTTAAGGCCTGCAGTTCCTGGCGATCTCAGGCTCAACAGAGCTGGGTTTTCCCAGGGTGGGAAAGGCAGTTAGCCTTCCCTACCCATAAATTTCACTCCCTCAGATCCACCCAGCCACAGATGGAAAATAACTTAGTAAAATCAGACAACTGTGCCTGTACCGAATATGGAGACTTTTCCTCCTGTCACTATTTATTAAACAATGCAGAGTAACTATTTCTCTAGATTGATGTGGTAAACTACAGTATACAGGAGGATGTTTATCAGTTATATGTAAACAATTCAGTAAGTGCTGAATATCCAGTGTTCATGTTGGAAACTACACAACACTTCGGTGGGGGATTCCATAGCCCCTGCAGCCCTCCCTACACTCAGGAGCAAATGAGAGATGAATACTTCTGGAGCCCCTCTCAATTAGGGGCCACCTGCCCCCCAGGAAGAACAGTACGGAGAGACTGCTGATGTTGGAGTTCATCAAAAGACCCTCACTCGCACAAAGACCACAGAGACCGTCACCGTTGCCAAACCCATGAGGATTTTACTTATCCAACATGTTGGGGAACCCCCTCTCAGCACGTAGGCCAGAGGAGAGACCCAGAAGAAAGAAAGAACACACTTTTTATACCTTTGTAAGGGCCGAATATAGGCACCAGGGTAGTCTGGCTTATTTTAATTGGTGTAGCCAATAACCTTTTTAGGCATTGGTTGGTTTGTATAGGGTGACTCTCATTTTGTCTGTCGTTGCGGTTTTTAGTGTGAAGTTGGGCAGGGGAATTGTTAATCTTGTTTTGGAAGCTTAGTAATTTTGACAGTTAGAACTATGCTTCTATATTTGTTTAGTCAGCAAGCTTTTTATCTGGCTCTGCACTTGGCCTGCTAGTAAGTACAGTTTGGAAAGTCCTTTTCGAAGGGGGAAGGTACTGGGTGGTCTTGAAATCGTTTTGGATATTACACTGAATACAGTGCTGTTGTGTGACAAAACTTTCTTTTCAGAGACAGAACACGCATGTCTACCAACCCCAGACAGAGAACCCATGACAGACCAAAGTGTGGATACCAATGTGTGAATTTTATTAGGGTTACTTACAGAAATGTGGGTGAGGACTTACAGGAGCAGAAATGACTCAGAGACAGTTGCATCACCAAAGCCCAGCCCAACATGGGTGACAGCTGAAACACACCGCACAGCGCCAAGGCAGCTCAGGAGGTTGGAGTCATTAGCTTGGCTGCTTCGTGTTTCTTCCAGGCACCTGGTCGATCGCACATGTAGTCTTTGCATCTTTTACTGCTTACTCTGGCAGTAATGAGCCTGGTGTACCTGATCAGTTTCAGGAACTTCCTGAAGCTATTTTGGGTTATTTACCTTCCTGCTTAAGGCACCTCCAAGTGGGATGGAATGAATGTTTCAAGCTTGGAGGAATCTATTACACAAGTATACATACCCAAAATATTTCCAACATCTTGATATTCAGAAAGTGCTCAAGTTCAACCTCAGAGCCAATTAACCCAGCGAAGGTCAATTCCCATCTGATCCATTAATCTTGCCGGGGCACAGTTCCTCCACGTGCAGAGCCCAGTTTTCCAGCTTCATCAGGTTTGTTCACAATGACAGGCTGCCAGCCAGCACAGGAGTGCATATTATTGACAATGGAACACAAGAATAAATGACAAATTTTAGTGAGCTTAAAGCCAGAGGAAGTTTGATTTTTTTTTTTTTTCTGCTGTGAGTAAAAGCCAATACTAAGAAGCTAGTCAACTAGATCCCACCAAGACACCAGATGGTCTGGGAAGTTTTTTCTCTTTTAGCTTACAGCCAACACACCCATCTGGTAGCATATAGAAATTATGTTTTTCCTGAGAGGAGGGGGAGAGAAGAAAAGAGAGAAAGAGAGAGAATATATCCAAATCCACCCATATAATTGAGGTTGATAAATAGGGCTCTGAAAGTGTAGGCAGAGAGGAAAGAAATATAAACGCACAGAGAGATAAAAGCATAATTTATCTGAACCATTAGCACCAGCAGCATCATATAAACTTTTTACTAGACAACTCCATGGCAAAAAATATAGGCTCAAATTGCTGAATCATTGTTCAGATGTAAATGGGATTTCTAAAACTTTTATGGGTAGTTAAAATTAGTTTACAATATAAAGTAAACAAGAAAAGCCAGCTATAAAGCCAGTCCATGGGGAAAGACCCTCCCAAATGCAAGCATCGTGCTGAGAAGAGTTACAACAACCCAAAGCATCGAGAAATGATCACGTTAATCAATTTTACCATCAAACTTGGCTGTGTTAGATGATAAAAATGTTAATTTAATTTGATTAAATGTTCACGCTAGTATTGGAAAACATTTACTTCGTGGGGGGAAAAGAGGGTCGCTAGTGAGAGGCACATGAGCCCAAACACAAACCTCTTCCTCCCTCAGTCATCAGCGGAGATGCTCTGGACTGCCTCGTGAAAGCCACAGATGTATCCAATGGTTGGATCATGAGTGCAAGCTAATAAAGACAGGTGCCAAATTCCCCATCTGGCCAGGGTTCAATCACAAGCTTTTTTTTTTTTTTTTTTTTTGGCTGCACCTCTACAGTTTAGAACATAGAGCTCTCCACCATGCCTTTTGAACACAGAAATCTTGTATTGCATATTTCCATCGCTGATCCCCGTGTGTGGTAACTGTGGATTCAGTAATGCTCAGCTGGCAACTGTTATTTTGGGGATTATGGGACATGGAGCCTCCACCCTTAGTTGGCTTCCTTGACTCAGTTTTGTAATCTTTATGTATTAAAAGATCGTTTCTCAGCAGCATGCCCAGCTCTGGCTCTCATCCTTTGATTCTGTGTTCGTATAGGGACAAAATAAATTAAAACAGAATTCTCCATTTTCTTTTTCCTTTTAGGAAGGCAGAGAAAGATTAACAATAGAAGAAAGTGAGACGCCAGAGGGGTTCCATATTGTTTAGCAGCGGCCCACACTATGCATACTGGGATTTTCCAGCCACCATCTGTAAAAATTGTTCTGTTGTCTGTTGAGATACGGTCTCACTCTGTACTCTAGGTTCATCTTGAACCTGCTTTCAGTCCTCTGCCTCCATTTCCCAAGGGCTGGGCCCAACTCTCTCTACTCCCTGACCTTGATCAGCCAACCAGAACACGGTTGCTGACCTTAACAGACCTCAGGATGTAGGAAAAGCTCCAAACACCAAACGTTCTACCAGCCCCACGCCCTCTCATCACCCACAGCATCTTAGGCAAACAACGGCAACTTTCTACCTGCCAGTGTGTTCATCCACACGATATGATAACTCCTTTCTAAGGGAGCCATCGGCACACACAAAGCACTTTGCTCTACCTTAACACAGCAAAGCTGCCTGCTGTATCATTCTGCAGAATTCCTCCCAACATCCAGGTGCAATCCATAGGCTGGATTCATGGCCGGTGATCTGATCCCAAAGGTTGTTATCTCCAGAGTGGTATTATAGCTTTCACAAAACCAACTTCACAGAAGTGCAGAGACCAGAAGGTATTAACAGCCATCTTACACTTAGACACAGTGCTGGTATGGCTATTTAGTAAAAACCATCCAGAACTTGGCTGACAATGGACGTGGGAAGGGGCTGTGAGTCAGCACAAAATGGCTGACACCCGACGTCCACTGAACCCCAAGAATAGACCCTGATAAAATCTGTTCTGTAACCATGCCTGGCAGAAGGGCATCTTTGTGAGGACTCTGTAAATATGGCCTTGAGGTCAGACCCCCCCCTTTCCTTTGCCAGCCTGCCTCTGTGGCTGCATGTGCCTGGGTGCCTACCAACCTGGAATGAATACAGTAGGTATGATCTGCCCAAGTCTCTTCAGTCTATTCAGTCTCCCAGCCTCCCCCGACCCTCTTCCTTCCCTGGAATCTGAGCATGGACCTCCCAACACAAACTTGAGTTCACTTGCCCTCTGACCTCTGCCATGAGTGGCAAGATGAAGCAAAGCTGTACCACGTTAAAGGCAGGGGGCAGCTTTCCCCCAAATAACCGCAGCTTTGGACACGTTGACCTTGGACTCCGAAGCCTCCGGAGTCCTAAGGAACAAACTTCTGTTGTTTAAATGTTAGCCCTCACAGATATTCTCTTAAAGCAACAGAAACAAAATTCCCCTTGGTTTTACTTAACATTCATAGTCTAAGAAACTATTAAAACGCACAATTATTATAGTTTTGTTTATGGTGTTTTACGCAGCATCTCCCTATGTTGACTAAGCTAGTCTTGAAATCACTATGTAGCCTGGGCCAGCCTCAAATTCAATCCTCCTGCTTCACGTCTGAGTGCTGGGATCATAATAGGCACGCCCGCACCCTGCCTGACAGTACTTAACTTTTAGATTGGTTAAGGCAGACTGCCCCACTCCTTGGGAGTCTCACAGAAGACAATCAAGGAATGACTATTCTGAGGCTGAGAGGCACACAGAAGCAGACACTCCCTGAGTGCATTAGCCAAGGAACTAATTCCACCCGACACCCTTCACTTAGTGGTGTTAGCAAATGTTTTTGGATCAAGGTGGAAGAATTGAGCAATTTGAAGGTGTCTCATTCTGCAATAAGGCTCTGTAACTTCCTTGCTTTTTTCATTTATTTTTGTTTTGTTTTTGATTTTTAATATATGAGTACTCTGTAGCTGACACTCCAGAAGAGGGAGTCAGATCCCATTAAAGATGGTTTTGAGCCACCATGTGGTTGCTGGGAATTGAACTCAGGACCTCTGGAAGAGCAGTCAGTGCTCACAACCACCGAACCATTGTTAATTGTATATTGGTTCTCAGAGACTGGGGTTGTACCTGAGCACATGAAGGAAGTCAATAAGGGAACAGATAACTTCCTTGACCGTGTAGGGACCCATGACTTCTAAAAACTAGGATTCCACCTGCAACTCAGTTCTGAGATCCTGTGCGTGGAACCTGGTAAGATAGGTGAACCATCCACAGGTAACATTAACTTCTTCTCCAGCAGAGCCCACTAGCCTTACAATAGTTCCTTTGTTATATTCCCAGGTGAGCACACCCACAGAGCATCTTTATACAACTAAGAGTCCCACATTGGAGGTTGGGAAATACTCTGGGAATTCAGATATGGTAAAGGAAAGAGGACAAACAGCAGAAAGTTCATGGCTGATTCCGAGAAAGTATAAATAAGTCGGCAGCAGATTCTAATGGGCCTACAAGGTCATAGTCAGAGTCACTTTACCAGGGAAACATCTCCAGGCACTGAGTACAGCCAACATTAAGGGCTGCCTTACCAATGTAATGATACTAGCTAGCTCTGTAGGCATCAGGGCTGGAGCTTCTAACTTTGCCCCTTACTGAGCTGAATGTATCTAAACTGGTTAATTATATACCCTGCGAATCCATTTCCTTCTCTAGAGAAATAACAGCATCAGCCCTTCACTGGGGAGTCGTTAAGAAATTAGACAGTATGCACAAGGTGTTGAGTACAAAGCCAAGCAGGTTTGAAAGCTACAATTACTGTTTTGAGAAAACTAATCCAGACAAAGCAGTAAGAGAGACAAAATGAAAGACAAGGAGACCTGTTCATAAACTGCCAATTCATTGGTTATATGCCTTGGGAATGGCAACTTCCTATATACTTACCATACGATCTAGCAATTACACTCAAGAGTATTCATCTCACATAAATGGAAACTTAAGTTGACTCTAAAGCCTGTAAAGTAATGTTCCTTGTAACTCTGTAAGCACCCCAAATAGGAAAAAACTAATGTCCATCAAGAGTAGAATGGTTAAACAAACCATGCTACAACCATAGTATAGAGTATTAGTAAGCAATAAAAAGGAGCAAGCAGCTCATTCCGTTTAAAGGAATCATGATGATCGAAGAAAGCCAATCCCCAGATGTTAAATACTGTGTGGTTGTACTTAAATAGTCTTGAGATGACAACCCTTAGCTAATGACAGAAACTAGAATGGGGACAGAGGTGGCTGTAAAGGAGTACATGGGGTCTCTGGGATTCATCTCGACTGTGGTGGAGGATGCATGCATCCAGAACCACATGTGCATACAAACAACATGTGCACATGTGTGTGCATGGTCAACTAATGAAATCATAATCAAGTCTGTGAACACTGCTGATTTCCAGGTTCTGATATTATATTGTAATTACATCAATGAGGCGCGGGTCAGAAATGGATGGGACTTCTAGCACATTCTCCAACCTTTGCTGGGAATGTTTTTTTTTTTTTCCAACTTAAGTATTTCTGGAAGTGTAATTCCACTAAGAATTTTATAGAAATAGAGGCAATTCAATAAAGAATCAGATGATCAGGGGTGGAGGGATGGCTCAGTGGTTAAGAACACTGGCTGCCCTTGCAGAGGAGTCAGCTTCAGTTCCTAGCACCCACATGGCTGCTCACAACAGTCTGTAACTCAAGTTCCAGGAATCTTATGTCCTCTCCTAGTCTCCATGAGCACCAGTACACACAGTACAGATATGCATGTAAGAAAATACTCTCACAAAAGTACTTGTCAATCCAGTAGAAGACCCAGGTTCAGTTCCCAACACCCACATGGCAAATAGTAACCCTCTGTACCTCCAGTTTCAAAGGATCCAGTGCCCTTCTCTGACCTCTTAGAAAATGATAGGCCGGGCGTGGTGGCGCATGCCTTTAGTCCCAGCACTTGGGAGGCAGAGGCAGGTGGATTTCTGAGTTCGAGGCCAGCCTGGTCTACAGAGTGAGTTCCAGGACAGCCAGGACTACCCAGAGAAACCCTGTCTCGAAAAACCAAAAAAAGAAAAAAAAAAGAAAAAAAGAAAATGATAGATAGATAGAATATTAATATATTTTAATCCAAGAATTGTCACAGCTACAGCTATACATAATGAATTGACGTCTTCACACAGACATTTACTTATATAATGCAGAAAGAAGTTTACAACAGCTTTTCACAAGTAACTGAGGGCTAGAAATTCTAGAAATAGGAACTGGCATTCTAGCGGCAAGACAAGTAAACTTCATCTTTCTTAAAGTGGCAGATAGCTCAACTCAGAGGCTCACTGGACAGGCAAGATCATAAACTGACAAAACCAGAGTCTAATGGAACCCACTGTCTTTCCATCAATAAGTTCTACTGGAACTCAGCAATGCTCATTAGTTTCCATGAAGTGTGAGTGCTTTCACTCAGATATAGCTGAGGTGAGTGGATCCAGCAGAGACCGCTTACCCTACACTAAAGTACTTACTGCCAGTCCCTGGGCAGGAACACTTCACAGCCCTGGAAAACCAAGCTCAAATAGCAGAGAAGAGCTTCTGCCATTCTCAACATGGAGCAGCCACTACCAAAATGCCTTTTCTCTCCCACTAAGAGAGATTATAACCTACCATCCATTCCAAAACTGGGGTAGATGCGTGTGACTGGTGGAGAGCTAGTCATATGGCCCAAGACTTAGCTGCAAGGGAGGCTGAAAACCTCAACAGCATAAATTCTACCAAATCTGCCAGGTCTCAAAGCAGGAAGGACAAATGTAGAAGGGGGTCTCTGACAGCAGAGAGGCAAAGGAACCACAAAGAAAAGGCACAGAAACTGTGTTAGATCCAACAAGCACAAGCCAAATGAGCTGGATATTGTTGTCCATAGCCCTACTCAAACAGCGGTTTTCCAGCCAATTTGTCTGGTTAAATATATTAATTTTGTCAATATTTGCTAGGCCCACATTTCTATTTGCATGCAATCATCTTTTAGTTCTCGTTCTTACCTTCTGTACTGCATACTTATCCCCAGGCTGGAAGGGCTTAGATCCCTTTCTAATGATCTTAGTTTGCTGGGAGGTAACATGGTAGCCAATCAGAGCCTCTTGAATTTTAAAGGTAAGATGCAGTCAGGCAGCCTACCCTCATTCTTAACATTTCTTTCAAGTTTTACAGAACTGTTTCCTGGGGGTGCTGCACCCTGACATAAACTGAAAACTTTTGACTCACAGATTTATTCCAGCTAACAGCTGCCAACACATGTCCTATTGAGACATACATAAAATAACTGGAGGGAGGAGACAGATAGAAGGCACACACATCATCAGTGCTGGAGCTGGGTCACAGAAGGTCCAAGTTCAAGGCCCCTCACAACATGTGTCTTGAAAAATACATAAAAAATTACACTGGTGTTTGTGTGTGTGTGTGTGTGTGTGTGTGTGTGTGTGTGTGTGTGTGTATTGAATGTGAAGGCCAGAGCAGAGTGCTCTGACACTCTGCCTCATTTCTTTGAGACAAGGTCTCTCACTAAACCTTGCACTGGGCTGGTATCAAGTAAACCCAGCACCTGCCCTGTGTTCATCCCTACTGTCTATGCGTGGCTGCACACGGCTTTTAGTTTAGTTTAGTTTTGTTTTGTTTTTTGGGTGGGGGGATTGGGGAATGGGGAGGGAGGGAGCGAGGGAGGGAGGGAGGGAGGGAGGGAGGGACGGAGGGAGGGACGGAGGGACAGAGGGAAAAAGAAAGAGAAAGAGAATATTTATATACAGGAGCATAAGGAGACCGGAAGAGGGCCTCAGATCCCCTGGAACCAGGATCCCCTGGAGTTACAGGTGGTCTTAAGCCAACACCTGAATGCTGGGAAACCAACCCAGGACCCTGTACAAGAGCAGTGAGTGGTTTGTTTGTTTGTTTGCTTGTTTTGTTTTGTTTTTTATGAGTGTTCTTTACTGCCAAGCTATTTCTCCAGCCCCAACACAGCATTTCACCTGGGTGCTGGTGATTTCTACTCAGCTCCTCGTGCCTGCAGAGTGAATGCTTTCACCTACAGAGCTAACCCTTCACTTCTGCTTAGCTACCTCAGGTTCCTCCCCAGGTTACTACCCTTCCTGAGGTTCATAAGGCTGTCTGGAAGCATCGCACACCCTTGGTTTATGGGAAATGGAATTTCCCAAATGTAGGTCACAACAATTTCATAGGAAGATTTCTAGATGCACCAAGGAAATAAAACACAAACTTGAAAGACATGAAATTCAAACCTGAAAGTTAACTTCAGCACGTCTGCCAAAAATGATTTTTTCAGACCTGACAAGACAGAGGCCTGACACAGCAGGTGACACCTCTTTATCAGCTCCAAGAACTACAGGGCACATAATTAGCACCCAATTAGTTATTAATAACTTAATATTCACACATCTGCTGAAACTCTCTAAGGTGCACAGAGTAATTTCAATATGATTACGACTGTCTCTGTTAAGGTAGGTGCTGTATAAATAATGAATTTGTTTCCAGAGCCTGGGGGAAGGAAAGGGGAAAACTGGATAGCTCATAGTTCCATCCTGGAAACTACAAAGGGTCACGTGGGAGAAGGGCTTAAACCCAACAGAGTTGCAAGTCTTACATTCAAGTTAAATATTATAGCATACATCAATGTGACCATTCAACAGCGTTTGTTAGCTTTAAGCTATATAAAATCATTGTGTTGGATGAGACACCTCAATATGCTTTTAATGAAGCAAGGATACCAGCTGGCCACTGTGGCTGGCCAATAAGAGACGAGGTTAGAGGAAATTGAGTTCAAGGCCAGCAAAGACTACACACAAACCAAAAGCTGGAGATATGCTTGGGAGTAGATGTACAAAGCCCCAGGCTATATCTCCCAACCCCCATTGACAAATTTAAAAAATTTTAAAAGCTAACATATCAAGAATCGTTGTTTATAAAGATGCTATCATTTGCCATTTGAGCTGCTGGCCATTCTAAACAAGTATGTATATATTACTTATTGCTTCATTTAAGGCAAATATCCTCACTGTAAAGATGGATCCCTACTGTTATCAATAACTCACAAATGAAGAAATTCGGTGTGGTGGTTTGAATATGCCTAGCCCAGTGAGTGGCACTATTTGGAGGTGTGGCCTTATTGGAATAGGTGTGTCATTGTGGGCTTGGACTTTAAGACCCTTGTCTAGCTACCTGGAAGCCAGGTATTCTCCTAGCAGCCTTCAGATGAAGATGTAGAACTCTCAGCTCCTCCTGCACCATGCCTGCCTGAACGATGCCATGCTCCCACCTTGATGATAACGGACTGACCTTCGGAACCTGTAAGCCAGCCCCAATTAAATGTCATTTATGTTGCCTTATGCCTCACAGTGTCTGATCACAGCAGTAAAACCCTGACTAAGACACCCAGGCTCATGTAATTTGCCAAAGATGAAACTACTTCCTGAAGCACAGGCAGGACACAAAGTGAATTCTAATTCTCTCTACATCGCTACCATTGCTTCTGAGCACCCAGGGCCTGTTAGTTCCTTTCCTCCAAGGACTCATGCAAGACCCACATGGAGAGCGGAAATGCCGGCTCAGCACTAGAGTGCTTGCTGCCTTGCAGAGGACCTGAGCTCAGTTACAGCACCCACAGCAGGCATCCCACAACCACTTGGAACTCCAGTTTCAGGGAGTCCAGTGTCTCCACAGGCAACTACACTAGTGGGTGTATGCCCACACGGAGACACACACAACTCCCCTCCCCTCCCCGCCCCGCCCCGCCCCATGGGTGGGCTTACAGAAGATTGACAGCCCTGGATGTTCAGTCCATTCGGCCAGACTTGGAGAAAATCTTGTTTTCAAAGTTGATGTTTTAGACAAGTTACTTTGTCTCCAATGTCATGCTACCTCTTGTTTTCACAATAGAGCTCCTGACCAGGTCTGAAGGTGCAATCTCCCCACCCCCAACTACCTGCTTTCCAAACAAAGATCCCATTGTGTTGGCACTTCTAAGTAACGGGTATCTGAAAGGGCTGGGCGAGAAGAGCCTCTGAATTGGGGCCTTTTCAGATCATGAAACATTTGTAAATGCATAATGAGATGTGTGTGGGAAAGGATCCAAGTCTAAACTTGTACAGTGTTTCAGCACACCTCACACACAGAGCCTACTTCATTTCCTTCAGTCCTCTCTGCACCTGCATCTCAGCTGGGATCTGTCACAAGGGAAAGGTGTGGGATTTTCCACTCCCCGGTGTCAAGCCAGCTCAGAAAGTTTCAGCTTCTCGATTTTCAGATTTGAGAAGCTTGACTTCTATGAAACATTCCTTATCCGCACAGGGAGCCTGACTTTTGGAGCACACAGAAACACGAAGCAATAACACACCATGCCCATCTTCCAAGGATGGGACCGTCTCACGGTGTGCAGAGAAAGAGGACAGAAACAGAACTGCTCTGTGTGTTAACACAAAACACATTTTGGTGACACATCCAAATTACACCACAGCTGGCTACACTCAAGCTGCCCAATCAAACCGAAACATTATCGACAGTGGTAATGACTCCTATTGAATTCTTTCATGGCCTGGAGAATGGCTTAAGAGGTGGCCTCCCCAGCATGGGTACCTGGACGCAGATCCCCAGAACCCAGGTAAAATGTAAGGTGCACTCCTATAATCCCAGGCATGGAGAGACAGAAGGGAAGCGGATCTCTGGAAGCTCAATGGCTAGCAGCCTACACGGTGAAGTTCCAGCCAATGACAGAGCTTGTCTCAAAACAAAAGATGGGGGAGCCCTGAGGAACAACACTGGAAGGGGTCCTCTGACCTCCAAACAACAGCATGGTGCTGTGCACACTTGTAGCCACATGGACAGACAGGCTCTTGCACACACTCACATGCATGCACAGCCCTTTCTCTAAATGTGCACGTCTCCTGTCAGGCCGTCTGTACTACTCCAGGTTTAGTTTCTCACTGACAACTGGCGAGGCCTAAGTCGGGACTCATCACTTTTAGTGTGCTAAAGATGATGACTGCCCACCTTAGCTCACATATGTAGTTTGAATATGTTATCCAAGCATACTTAGTAATGGCCAAATCTTTGCTGCCCATTTCTCCTAAGAATATTCCCTCCAACTGATCTCCTGGGCTTGGCTACGGCTGACTGAGGAGGCCCGAGCTCCCCTGACCCAACCACTGCCATCACTAACAGGAAGCCCCAGGTAGATACCGTGATATGAGGGTGGCCCATTTTCTTCCTCTTGGACACTAGAGTCACTTACTGGGTCCTGACGGAGTTTTGGGAACCCACTTCTCGTTTTCCTATTGTCGGGTAGGAGGGTAGCCTTACTTCCCCCCACCAGACCCTATCACTCAGTTGCATTTTTAGGGGTGTACCTCTCACCCATTCCCTTTTGGTAGTGCCAGCATGTCCTGTCCCCTTACTGGGAAGGGATCTTCTGGCCAGGCTGGGAGCCCCTATTTCCTTTGCTCCTCACATTCACCTGAACCCAAGCTCTCCAGCAGTTCCTCTGCTCCTTCTTCTAGCCAGCCAACCAACTAACACTACCATGGTATTCCCTTTACCAGCCTCATAGGTAGACCCCCGAGTCTGGGACATCCAGAACCCCTCTGTTGCTAAACACCATTCTCCTGTTGTCATCCAATTACTGGACTCTACCAGGTACATCACCCAAGCTCCATACCCTCTCTGTCTCCAGAGCCTCAGGGCACTTAAGTCTATCATTTCTGACCTCTTGAGAAAAAAACTCCTTCACCCTACCTCTTCCCCCTCTAACACTCCTATACTAGCAGTTAAGAAACCTAATGGAACCTATCGCCTGGTTCAAGACCTTGGACACATCAATTCTGCAGTGGTTCCCCTCCATCCCATTGTGGCTCACCCTTACACACTTCTTTCCACTATCCCCTCAGGGACTTCCCATTTCTCAGTCCTAGATCTCAAGGACGCATTTTTTTTCTACCCCTCTAGATGTCCAGTCACAGAACATATTTGCCTTAACATGGACAGGTCCTGACACCCACCTTTCTACCCAACTTCCTGGAATGTTCTACCTCAGGGAGTCTGAGACCATCTACAGCTATTTGGTCAGGCCCTGGCTTCTCCTTATCTCTCCCTAAATCTAAGATTATACTTTATGTAGATGTTGTCCTTCTCTGTAGCCCCTCTCTGGAGGTTAGCCAAACAGACACCTCTGCTCTTCTGAATTTCCTCTCCAGTCAAGACTACAGGGTCTCACCTTCTAAAGTCCAACTGTCCACCTCTCAGGTCACCTATTAGGGACTAACAATTACCCCAACCCACAAGGCTTATCTATTACCTTAGATAGAAAGAGTCTGATTCAGCCTTTAACTGTCCCTTCTACAAAGGAAGAGATTTTTATCATTTCTAGGAATAAGTAGTTTTTTATGTTCCTGGGTTCCTTCCTTTTCCCTCCTTTCTTGCCCCTTATATGAAGCAGCGTCAGGCCCCATCCATGAACCTCTTCTCAAACCTGTTACCAAGCCCTTTAAAAGGCTCCAACAGGATCTCCTTAGGCCCCAGCTTTACATCTCCCTGACCTGACTCGTCCTTTTTCCCTCTACCTAACTGAAAAAGAGGGATTTGCCCTTGGAGTCTTAGGGCACCAACTGCAACCTTCTTTTGCACCAAAAACAAAACAAAACAAAACAAAAACAAAATGAGATCTAACCATCTAGGGATGGGCACCTTGTATCCATCCATACCTTAGCAGCGACTGAACTCCTTATCGAGAGTCAAAAAAACTAACCTTTGAGTCACCTATAACTGTCTTCTCTTCTCATAACCTTTCACAGCTCCTAACATGTGAAGGCTTACAGACTCTACCTCCCTCCAGGGTTCATTTTCTTCAGGTAGCTCTAATAGAAGACTCCACACTCACCTTCCAATCATGCCCGCCTCTTAATATTTCCAATCTTCCTCAACCAAATACTGACCACTCCCTATCTCACTCCTGCACTGAAACTTTAGAAGAACTATTACCTCATCCTCCACACATACAGGAGGGCACATTGCCTCAGGACATCTATACCTGATCTACAGATTGAAGCTCTTTTCTACATGAAGGGGACAGAGAGCTGGCTGTGCCATAGTGTCAGACACTGAGGTGGTGGAAGCACAGGCCCTTCCTGCCCATACTACCAACCAACAGGCTGAACTAATGGCCCTTACCTGTGCCTTTCAACTAGCACAGGGAAAATCCCTCAATATCTACATAGATTCCAAATGTGATTTTTCATATCCTCCTATCCCACGCTGCTAT
This sequence comes from Mus pahari, assembly GCF_900095145.1. Lineage (NCBI taxonomy): Eukaryota > Metazoa > Chordata > Mammalia > Rodentia > Muridae > Mus > Mus pahari. The sequence goes on along the minus strand of NC_034597.1, from coordinate 3,719,074 downwards.
CTGGAAGGAGTGTAGGTTACTTACCACAAAAGGAGGATCAGTAACTAATGCAAACCACATTACGGCCATGCTAAAGGCCTCCCATCTCCCCACAGATATTGGGATTGTCCACTGCAGATCCCATCAGACAGATGACTCTATTGTCTTCAACGGAAATAACTGAGCTGATGAGGCAGCTAGAGCTGCGGCCCTTAGGGGCCTAGACTTGTCTCATCCTCCCCAGGACATTCTTACACTGCAACCTACATCTCCACCTTCAGCCCCTGACACCCTCCAAACCCTGTCCTATCTTCACCAACTCTTTCATCCTAACAGTTCTTTTGTCAAGACTCACCTACAAGCCTACTGCTGAGGACTTACGCTTTTTAAAATCTATCACTGCTTCTTGCAAAATCTGCTAGCTGTCTAACTCCAACTCAAGGTGTCGTAGCACCCCTTTCCTCACCCATCAGGCTTGAGGTTCCCTTCCTGGAACTGACTGGAAACTTGACTTTACCCACATATAACAAAAGGGTTCAGACAAGTCTCTGATCTCCTCCTCCGAGAGATCAACCCCCAGTTTGGTGTCCCAGCCTCTCTCCAATCAGACAACAATCCCGAATTTACTTCCCAAGTTTCTCAAATCCTTCTAAGGCCCTAGACATCCCCTGGCATCTTCATATTCCCTACCACCCTCAATCTTCAGGTAAGGCAGAAAGAGCTAACCACTCTTTAAAAAAACCACTCTTATTAAGCTGTCGCAAGAACTTCACCTTGATTGGGTAAGACTCTGGCTCTTTTCAGGCTACGAGCTCTCCCCAAGCGACCTCTCCTCATCTCACCCTTTGAACTCATGTATGGATGTCTGGCCCTAACTCCTGGTCTTTCACACAAATGCTCTCCCCTGCCAGACCATCTACTCACCCCATTACTTTGCCACCTCTGTTCTCTCCTATGTAACTTTGCTGACCACCATCTACTACTGCCATCTACCACCATCTACCACACACTGTCTCCTGTCTACTGACTGTCAACATTGTAGACCAGGTCCTTTTTTCCCCTCCAGATCATCAGCCCTCTCCTCTCTCTCCCAAATGTCAGGGCCCTTGTAAGGTAATCTTTGTGACCCCTACAGCTGCTAAACTTGAGAGACTCTCTCATTGGGTCCATCTGACTCACCTCAAACCTTTCATTCCTCCACCTAAAAATGACTCTTCTTCATACTCATCAACCCGAACAGGACCGTGCTCTGTTAAGTTTCAGAGGACATCAAGACCACCCACCTTGTCCCCAATCCCAGAAAATGAGACTCCACTCTGGCAGCCGACCTCGACCTCACTGGATTAGACATAGATTTATCATCTTCCCCTGCTGTTCATTTCTATCCAGGGTAGCCCTTACATCTGGAGATTCGAAGTCCAAGAAAACCCCCACAGATAACAAACAGTTTTTCCAAATAGGTCAGGAAATTGCTCCATAGCCAGATGCCAGGAACTGATCCAAGTTGCTGTCATCCCTGTATCTGTTTTCCCATCTAAATATTATGATCTCTATACTTGCTTTCTCTTTGACCAGACAAAAGATTATTGTAGAAAATGGCCAGACAATGGCCCACATTGGTCTTGTCAGACACATACGCTAGGATCACGGACACTCTTTTTCTACACACAAGTCCCATGGGATTCCAGGTGGGAGACAAGAGCTGTTGGTAAGCTTTGCCATAAAAATCAACCACAGTCCCCAGTAAGTACCATCCATATCCAGAGAAAATATCTCAATTGCCCAACCCCTAGATATCGGAAAAGTAGGGGAGATAATCAAACACTCCTCTAAGGTCCTTACCTCTTTGACAGCTCCCCTCATAAAGAGTACTAACTTGTCATTTCTCCTTTTGCTTCAGACCTTGACCTCGGCATACCAACTCCTTGATGTCACCAGACCTGGACACTTTAAAGATTGCTGGTTATGTGTACCCCCTGAAACTAACTCACAACTGTCACTTATAGCCTCTCCAGTGATAATGCCAAGTAACCTTACCTCACCTTTTGACAGCTGCCCTGACTCCAATGTTGCCATGACTCCATACTTTACCTCTATCCCCCTCTTTGGTGTAGCAAATTGTTTTAAGACCTCCGGGACACATCCTGTAGGAACACTAAGCTCCCTAGACTGCAACAGAACCATAACCCTGGACATCATCTCTGCCACAATGCCCTGCAGTCCAGAACACGTCAATCCTCTGTGGCACTCAGGCATACCATCTCCTACCCGCCAGCTGCTCAGGACTCTGCACGCTGGTACTCCTTTTCCCTGAGCTGGGAGTAATCCAGGGAAACAAGGCCCTGCCAATCCCAGTTGTAGATAAGATAGCTGCTCAACATAAGAGGGCAGTTCAAGTCGTGCCACTCTTGGTTGCTATGGGAATAGCTATAGGTGCTGGTACTGGAATTGCAGGAATAACGACTTCCATGACCCAATATGATACATTCACTTCCTAGTTTAAAAGTGATCTTCAAGAAATGACTGAAACTGTGCTTACTGTCCAGAAACAGATAGCTTCTCTGGTAGCCGTGGTGCTTGCTTCAGAACCAACCGGGGCTAGATGTCCTGACAGCTAAAGAAGGAGGTCTTTGCCTGTTCCTCCAAGAAGAACAATGTTTCTACGTCAACCAATCCAGGATAGTGAGAAATAAAATCCAGGAGCTATAGTCAGACATAACTTCAGAGACCGTGAAACCCCCCCAGTTCTGGGATTTTCAAAAATTCTATCTGGAAGTGAATACTCCTTTTTGTAACGCCTTTCCTAGTCATCCTCCTGGTGTTATTATTTGCCTTGCCTCATTAATCTTGTTTCTACATTCCTTCGACAACAAATACAAAAAAATTCTAACCAAACTATTAATCAGCTCCTGTTACAGGATTACCAGCCGCTGCCCACAGAAGAGCCACTGTCCACAGAGAAGCCTGATGCAAACGTTTATCAAAGTGGATCCCGATGGTGACAGCCAGCTACACCCCAAAATGAACAGAGGCCCCTAGACAGCAGGAAGCAATTTAAGAGGCACCACGCCCTCGTTCCCTTTTCACCATCGGCTTCCCCCTCCCTTTTTCTTACCCTCTCTTTATAATAACAAGAACGGAGGTATGTTGGCATCAGGACCTCCTAAACCTATGACATCACATAGACGAGAGCATGACCTGCAGACCCGTTGTCAAGGCAACAGGCACCATATTCCCAAAATCCACTTGGCTCACCTCCCACCTTTACCTGCCTTACATCATTTTCCATATAAATCTCTCTCTCTCTCTCTCTCTCTCTCTCTCTCTCTCTCTCTCTCTCTCCCTCCCTCTCCTCCCCCTCTTCTCTTTCTGCCACCACATTGACTCTCCCTCCCAATAAAACCTCTTACATGTGGAACTGTCCTAGACTAGTGTGCTGTTGAGACTCGACCCACCATTCTACACATCAACTAGAGCATTATCTCAGAAGTTAAGTGTTTACTGTTCTTCTGGACAACCCTGGTTTGGCTCCCAGCATCTACATCAGTAGCTCACAACACCCTCCAACTCCAATTCCAAAGGCTTTAATGCCCGTGTCTGGGCTCCACATGAACCTGCAGTCACATGCAGAAGCAGGCAGACCGACACTTTAAAAATAAAATCATTTTTATAAAAGAGGGCCTGCCATCAAGGCTTACTCAAGAAGGAAATGAAATTCTTACGCAACAAGGTAAGTATGGCTTCTGAGTGAAGCATGAGCAAATGCTGTCTGAAACTCTGTATAAATAGCAACTTAGCACTTCCAAGGAATCTATTCTAAGGAAAGAAGGATATGCGTTGAGATTTAGTTAGAAAGATTTCATCACCGAACTCATTATCACATCCAAAATTGTAAGCACCATTTACTTAACAATAAGGGAAGAGCTAAGCAAAATCGGGGCTCAGGCATTAAATCAACATTTCTCCACAGTCGACTCTAACGGTTTCAGAAGAGTATTTAATGGCCTGGGACAGCTCTCAAAGGAAAGAGATCGATGCAATAACAGGCAGATGACACAAGCTTAAAGCAGAATTCACTCCTATTTTAAAAGCAGGGAGATGTGTACTCACACACAGTTAGCAAGGCAATCCAAGCTTTTACTGTACCTGTCTTTATTACAAAGGACATATGTGGCTTTAGATTAGAAAAGCAATAAAGGCTTTGTTGCTGATACCTTGCCATATTTCCCACTTTTAATTTTCAACTACAGAAAACTTCTAACATGCATTATGATAAACAGCACAGAGAAACCCAAGCCATGTCCTCGTGACCTGCCTCAGATGATAAACTCCTCCTCCTTCTATACACTCTGAAACGAATCCGCTACAGTCATTCAGAAACATGTAAGACAGAAACCTTTAAAATATAATGACACGCCTTTATAAAATGTCAACAAACATTCCCATTAGGGTTCAGGCCTCCAAGTACACCCTTTGCCCCCTTATTAGATCAGGATGCAAATGAGGGCCAGACTGGTGTGCTGACTGATGCTGATGGTCAACTTGACAAGATGTAGGATCACGTAGGAGATACACCCTCGGCATGGCTGCAGAAACTGGGGCATTATCTTAATTGAGGTAGGAAGATCCACCTTACACTCAGCATCATCCCACGGGCTGGGGGCCTGGGCTAGAAAGAAGGAAACTGTGAACAGTTTCCTGATGATGAACACAGACTAACAGTCTCACTTTCCGGCTGACATTTCTTCCCTGTCATGAGGGGCTCCCCTCCGACCTGTGGAAACCTCCCGTCCTCGCCAGGTACAAGACACACGTTACTAATACACTAGTTAGGTGTCTCAAAGTCCTTTCACCCAGGGGTTTTTGTCTCCAGCTCTCTTTTTTCTCCTTTGCAATTTATAACGTATGTGTCACAGTTAGACAGTCTCCAGGGGGTGTGAAAAAGCCTCTCCCTTCCCTGTGATGGTTGTTTGAAGTGGCTCACTGCCAAGGTAACTTACTTCTGACCAATGGACCTGATTGGGTGATTTTGGAAACAAGCCTGTATTTTCACAGTTTTGTCCTCCTAGGTCCCTAGAACAGTTACACTGAGGAAAACTTATCTTCTTAATTAAAAGGAGGGCTGTGTTTTTACTTTTATTGGGGGGGGGGGTGGAGATGGAATGCCTTGCACAAAGTACAACTGAGCTATAGCCCTATCCCAAGAATTATTACTACTTTTCTTGTAATAATTGGCTTTTGTTATACAGTCTGGCCTTGAACTCAGATTCTCCTGCCTCAGTTTCTCTATTATTCTCCTTTTCAGGTATTTGTTATACTATTTATTCCTTTTGTGTGCATACATGTAAATGTGTGTGGGATGCATGCTCTGTGGCCTACAGCGGTCATAGGACAACTTGTAGGAGTCACTTCTACGTTTCTACCATGTGGATCCTGGGAATACAACAACTGTCAAAGCTTGACAGTAAGTGTCTTTAACCCTGAGCCATCTCACAAGTCCGATTAGCCTTCATTTTCAAACACACAGATTTTACACGTTAGAATTTCCACTACATAAAGTATAACTAGACATCACAACCAAAAGTCTCATTATTTTCAGATAAAATTTGGGGATTCTAAAAGGACCCTCAAAATGACAAGGCGATCCCCAATGCTGTGTCTTACTCTAAGCAATGGGTTTAAGTTGCCTTGGATTGTGCACGCATGTGCATGGACATGCACGCACTCGCACACACACACATCAGGGATAGAAGGGTGGTAGGGGTGTGTGTGTGTGTGTGTGACGTGTGTATTTGAGCATGGTGTAGCCGTCCCTTCAGCAGATGATGGCTGGTACATGCTTACTCTTCAATTTATTTCCAGAAGGTCGGGGGGGGGGGGGGAGATACAGAGGTATTCCCCAAGACCCAATCAGGCGTCTGTGACCTGAGCCCAAGCTGAGGGGTGAGCTGGAAGAGCTCCTCCCATGAGGGAAGCAAAGCAGTTAGCACAGGAGAAATAAAACTGCTCGCCAGAACTCAACTGAATGACGCCTTTACAAATTAGAAGGGGGAGGAACCCAAGGCAGAGAAGCCACACACCCCAGAGCAGGGTCACAGGCTGCAGCTGAGAGGCAGCTAGAGGACCTGGCTAATAACTGAGGGCGGAGCTGGGGCGTCTGCCTAAGTGCTTTGATGTTTGTAAACTAACAATGCAGCAGAACGAATGAACGGAACGAACAAGAGGCATGGAAACAAGCAACAGGAGGGTCAGCCAGAGCAAACCTTAAGTGTATGGATGCCTCTGGACCTACAGATGGGAAAGCCAGCCAGGCCCCCTCTCCCAATATTCAGGTCTCCTCAAAAGGCATTCATTAGCTAAATGTGCACCAGCCTACAGGAAAGGGGCCCGGGCCATTAAATATAAATGCAAAACAAAATTGAACCCATCCATTCTAGATCTCAGCCTTCGGCTGCCCAGCCAGCAAGGTTTACTTTCTGCATTTAATTTTCCTAAATGGCTTTAGGGCCAGGAATGACAAGCCCCTGCCCTCTAGATTTGGGCAGACCCCTCCTAAACCACACAAAGAATTAGTGGGCTTTGTTTTGGGGTTTTAATCATTACCAGATTTCATAAGGACATCTGCTGTCACTCTTAAACCTGGATTAAGAGTCTGTCTGAGTACTGATGGCGCGTCTTCTATCTAAACAGAACCACAAGTCCATCTGCAGTGAGACAAAATACCACAAAGCTGCCAGGCCTTAAAGGAATTGGAAATGGCTACACAAATGACAGAAGAACCATCTTGGTGATTTCTCTTTAAAAATACATCATGAAAAGGATGGAGATTCCAAAAAAAAAAGAGCCGGGTGTGGTGGCGCACACCTTTAATCCCAGCGCTCGGGAGGCAGAGGCAGGCAGATTTCTGAGTTCAAGGCCAGCCTGGTCTACAAAGTGAGTTCCAGGACAGCCAGGGCTGTACAGAGAAACCCTGCCTCGAAAAACCAAAAAAAAAAGAAAAGAAAAGAAAAAGAAAAGGATGGAGGTTTAAAATAAATAAATAAATAAATAAATAAATAAATAAATAAATAAATAAATAAAAGGAGGACAAAGAGAACCATACATGTGGAATTTTTCTCTCCTCTGGATGGGAGAAGTGATAATTACTACATAAATGTCTCACACTGCAACTTCAGTCCATGGAACAACCATCCACCCGGCCTTCTACCCTCCAGAGATTTGAATTCTGTTTTGCCTAAGGCCATGCAAAGGGCAACAACCCTAGCCCTGAGGGCATGCATGCCCTTTGCAAGACCGAGGCAGAAGAGAAACTGCCTTCATCACTAGAACCACTGTGGCTTCCAAGTTACCAGGAACTCCTAGGAGGATCAGTATAAAGGAGAGGCTAGGGAAATGGCTCAGTGGCTAAGAACCCATGTTGCAATGCATGAAGATGGTTTGAATGTTCAAGATAGAAAAGCAACAGGGCCGTCCAGTGTAGCATGAAGGATAACTCAAGTTCCAGGAGAGTAAGGAGGGGGCAACAGAGGAAGTCAGCATCCTTCTCTGGACTCCACATGTACTTGCACTAGTACTAAATAGCCACAAACACATATGTGAGCGCGCGCGCACACACCAACAGACAAGCTGCAGACTTCTGCCTTGTCAATATGCCTCCAGTTTCAAAGTAATAAGAAAACAGCCAGCCTGAACTCTCTCTAGCCAAGGCTGGCCTCTCTTCAATCTCTTCACACCAGACCCTCAAACAGCAAAAGGCGCTCATTGTGCAACCCGTCATCGTCCCTCCAGATATCCAAAAGCCATCTCATTTAGAACACTGGCAGAGAGCAAAAGGAACTCTACAGCCCCTAGCCCTGTCTGGTGTAGAGCCATTATATTCTGAAGGTGATCCAAGAAGAATCCAGAAGTCAGAGCATAAACTACCCTAAAACAGATGACACTTTCGTTAACTGCAGCGGGTGTGACATGAGTCTGTCTACCTGCTAGATGAAAAGCCAGTAGGGCCACACAGCTCATCCTTGAACCCGATCACAGTAGAGTCCCGCTACCTATGTGATGTTAACGGGTGATGTCTTGCCCCCTCCCCCCCCCCCGGGCATTTGCCTCATCAGTCTAAAGGCAGGCAAACAGTAGTAGCTCCTTTGGGTAGTATTAAGATTAGACACAAGTGCGTGCTACAGACCCTGGCTCTCGATTTAGACTTGACAAGTTGTGCCAGTAAAAGGGAGAAGAGAAGGAAGGTCAGCACCCACCACACCTTGGGAGCAACCAGGCCACTGCTCCACTTCTCTGATTTCTCCCGGGAGCAGCTTTGGGTTGGGAAAGACAAGACAGTGATGGCTGTCCTCTGCCTGTGGACCGAATCATCTGCAGTCCTCCCTTAAGGCCACAATGAATTTTCACACTCACACGAAGTATTCAACCAAGGAACGGGGCTGTCAATCATAGACCACAGGCAGAACTGGAAGAAAGCAGACAGAGCAAGAACAGGGAATGTCTAGCCAGTAGGGACTGAGTTTAAGGTTTGACCAGAGTCTCCTAGGAAAGATGCGGTGGGGGGAGTCCTGCTCCTAGGGGAGGCCTGCTCTGCTACTTTGTTTCCATCAAAAGCACTGTGGGGAAGAAACCGTTTGTGTCAGCTTATAATGTCCAGTCAGTCCATCATCAAGGGAAGCCAAGGCAGGGGAAAGTGAAGGATTTATTTCAGCCTTCTGTAGCCCGTCACTAAGAAAAGCCAGGGCAGGCGCTCAAAAGGAAACCTGAAAGCAGAAACGATGGAGGGTGCTGTTTATTGGCTTGCTCAGCCAACTTTCTTATACAACCCAAGACCACAGGCCCAGGGTGGCATCTTTCACAATGAGCCAGGCTCGAACACACCAATCATTAATCGAGAAAATGTCCCTACAGACTTGCCTGCAGGCCAATTAGGTGGGAGAGATTCCGAAACTGAGGTTCTGTTCTTCCTTCCCAGGTGGTTCTAGTTTGTGTCACACTGATAAAAACCCAGGCAGCACATGCTCTGTGCCAGAAGGCTCCAGAGGGCCCGTGATCTTCTGTTCAGCACCTGGCATTTGGGATTGCTGGCTCTGCCGGTGATGGCAGTGTGTGGCACAGCACTGCCCATCCCCATCCAAATGATAAATCCACATGCTAAACTCTGGGAGCATACCAAGGGTGCTCCCAGATTGCTCTCATGGGACCTAAACTCCATGACATGTGACCTCATGAGTGTGTCACTGAGGAGGGCAGGCAAAAAACAAGGAAGAGTCAGTGGGCCCATGGAAACAAAGAGGGAGCTTCCAAAAGCTACAGCAGGGAAGGAGTCTCAGGGGAGCAGGACCCACAACTCTTTGATTGCTAGCCGCGGGTCTTCAGAGCTGTGGCTGAACCGCTTTACACAGGTTTTAGCCAGTCAGGCTGAGGAGTGAAGATCTCAGCCTTTAGAACTGATATGGAAACAACGTGTGAGAGAGAGTGTGTGTGTGTGTGTGTGTGTGTGTGTGTGTGTGGTGCACTGAGGAGATTGTATAGCTCTAGGAAATTAATACAGTGATAGCGCCTTGGCACCATGCCCACACCCAGCTACTAGAGTAGAGACATGATCTCCTTCTTACGTGATCCAAGAACCACAAACCAAACAGGCTGCCACCAGACATGTCAGGATGAGATGAAACAGCAGCAAGTTCAAGGCAGCTGGAGCAAGAAGAAAATGCAGACACAGGAAGACACAACTGACTAGTGCCTGGGGAATCGTGCTGCTGTCAGTGATAGATGAAGCAATACTGATAAACCAAAGTGTGTGCGCACACACACACACACACACACACACAGTTTCCATCTCAGTTCTAAAGATAGTGCTGGGATTGTCACTCCTCAACCTGACTGTTCTTTTGAAACCACTCTCAAATACCCGAAGTATACACGATGTATTTCTTGCTGTTGTCCCTGGTTGTTTGCTTTATTTAGACACCACCCCACTCTGCTCCAGAGGCTGGCCTGGAACTCACTCACCATTGAGCCCATGCTATTCTTGAAGTCATGGTAATCCTCCTGCCTTGGCCTTCTAGGTGCTCATACTACAGGTGTGAGCTCCTAGTTATTTCTAATCCTAAAATTCTAATTTTAAAATGGTTCAAAGTCTAAAAGTTTCTGAACAGTGACAAAACCATGGGGGGAGGGGGGGTCATTGTCACTTTGAGCAGCAGAGATTTGGAATGCTCAGATCAGTGTATCTAAACCAGCAGAGTTCTGCACAAAGATTTCAAAAGAATGGCAGTTCCAGACACCTAAATCTAGAAGCACCCTGGTCTCTAATTCGGAGGGTAAGGAGTTCTCAAGCCTTAATTTCACAACACAATTCTGAAAAGAACATCTTCCAGTTCAGCAAACCCAAGGCTAACAAACGTCCAAAAGTCAGGCAAATGTTTCTGGATGCATCCTGCAGTCCAGTAAGACTGAGTCACAGCTCTCAGTGATAACTGGAATCCTGTCCTGGTGCGGAGACTGCACACAGTTCTCTTAAGGAGAGCGTTTCTCTTGGAGTAAATATCAGTTCACAGGCGCAAATCACAAGGCAGCTCTATTATGTCTCTGTTAGGAAGGAAACAACACGCTCAGAGTCCTAGACCAGGTTTAAAGGAGGTTTTCTCAGAACATGGCCAATAAAAACAAACACATGCCCACAAAATACCATGTTGACGAGGGCACTGAGGGATGGGCGGACCAGCTCAGCTCCTAGGAAAGTTAAGGACTTCCCCCAAATCACAGCCATCTCAACCTCCCAAAACTGGAATTTCATGGGAACGAGGCAGCCGTGGGAATCAAAAGTGTTCTTCTGGACTGGATGCCTGTAGTTCTCCCTTTCCCTCGGAGGAAGTCTCAGGGAATTCTCCGGACTCCATGTTTCCCCTTGAAATACAACTCTAAGCAACATGCCTAGCACATACACATGTTATGAGCACATGTTATGGAGTTCTCTCAATAGCTCTGTAAGGTAAGTCTCACCACTGTTCCCATTTGCAGATGAGAAAAGTAACTCAACTAGGCTTTAAGGAGCTTAAAAAGGGTGAGTCCTCCAACTGCATGCAAACCAGTGCCCAGGAGGATAGCCCTGGCCCTCTCCACAGAGACAAGCTAGAACAGGACAAGGAGGCCACTCTCTGTCTAAAGAGCATCCCAATCTATGAGTCAGAAAATGACAGAGAATGGAGATGTTGCCAGCTGGCAGAAGATACATGCTTGAAATGAATGGATCACACACAACTGATCAATCAATTGTTCATACTTTCAGCCAATGAACCCTCTACCAACAATACAGATTTTCCTGTACTGACTGCTAAGTAAATGCAATGTTTCACATTAAGGAACAGATTCAACATTACATCACAGGTTCACCTCAGCATCAGCTTCAGTCCACCATTATTCATGTGCAGTGGTGCATCACTTTAAAGCCAGAGTGTAGGGGCTGCAGAAAGATCATGACTTCAAGGCAAACCTGAGCTACATAATAAGGCCCCCCTCTCAAAAATCAAACCAAAAGTAAAAAAGAGAGAACATTTTAAATGGGTGAGTTATGTACTATGTGAAGTCTATCTCGATAGTTATCTCAAATGGAAGCATATAGGTCATTCAGTTGCAAGTTTTCAGTCAGTCAGCTTGGAAATACTAGGAAAGTAAGGGCTCTTTTTTTTTTCTGGATATTTCAAGCCTCTTTTAGTCTCCTGATTGACAGGGTTGTCTTTCTCCAACTCATTTTACTAAATTTACACCTAGAACAGAAGCTCTTAGAGAATGATGGTAGGGTCAGGAGATACAGCAGGTGGAACTGAGTACGTTCATATAGGAGTGGGAAATTCTGGGGGGCTTGGCACACTCAGATGACCACAGACACACACTGTATAATATATAACTCAAAAAGCTACAAGAAAGGATTTCTATTTTTACCACAAAGAAATGATACACATTTGAGAAAATATATACGTTCAATCTGATTTATAGACATACGTCAACATATCGTATGGGATATGTCATTAATATGCACAACCCTATGTTCTCATAGATAGTGTTAAAGGCTAGGGCTGTGGCTCTGTTGGCAGTGTGCTTACCTTGTTTGATCCCTAGCACTGTATAAAACCAAGCACAGTATAGACACTTGTAAAACTAGTCCCTAAGATGACAGTAGAAAGACCAGGAGTTCGAAGACATCCTTAGCTACATAAGACCCTGTCTCAAAAAAAAACTGTATTTAACTGTATTTTGTGGCCAATGCCACAAAACCATGCCCGCAATGTGGCAGCTGATAGGCTCTGAGGAGAAGAGTTAAGCCTTTCTTCTCTCTGTATTTTACAAGGTCTCAACTCTCCTCTGAACCTTGTCTATTATAAACATGGGCTTTAGATCTATTTTCACTTTAGGATCACTTACACTGTTGACTATTTGCAGGGCGAGCAAATGTAATCAAACACTGAAGCTTCGAGGAGATTAGACAACTGCCAGGGTCTGAACTATATCAACACCCTGAGACAGGCTCACCCCACGGTGCGGTGATGGTATTATGCCTGTAAAGCAAACACAGCTAAGGTGTTCTCTTCGGATGTGGCGCCACATTCCAGCAGTGTGCTGAGTCTTACAGAGAGGCATCCTTCCCAGAGGTGTTAACCCTGAGACAGATGCCGATCCAGGCACATAGTGAACTTGGGAGACATGGGGACATGGGGATGCATTTCCAGGTTGGCTGAGTGATGGTCTAAATGGAAACTTCATGTGCAGTTTCTGTTTTAAAAAAGAGGGGGGCTTTTCTGTCTGTCTGTCTGTCTATCTGTCTATCTATCTATCTATCTATCTATCTATCTATCTGCTTGCAGAACCAGTGTTTGACAAAGTTCAAAAGTAATACATTAGAAAAATCCCTTATATATCACTCACGCCATATTAGGTTAAAATATATTTGTATTTGTGCACTTATCTAATACGTTACATAGTTGGGTAAATTGGATCATTTACCCTGTGATAACTTAAAAGAAACAGGTGGATGCGTTTAGGTTTGGTGGAGATAAAGGATGAAGCACAGTATAGACACTTGTGACATGAACCTGTGGCCTCTGGCTTCAGGCACTCACTAGAAGCAACTCCTTGCCTGTTCAACCCACATTTTCTAGCCAGTGTTCTAAGCTCTTATCTGCATTTTCATTTTCTCTAGACTACAGATTCTTGCCCAAATGCCACCTCTGCAGAACAGATCATTCTCTTTAACTGCCCTGATCCAGACAATCAAGGTTCTTGTACCTTGTATCATAGTTGATGACACTTCAACCTTTGCATAAACTGAGTTACTTGCAGGAATGTTCCACACATCACTCAGATCTGTTCCTCCGGTCCCTATGTCACAAACATGCAGCTTGTCACCCACTTCCAATTCCCTTCCTTATTAAGTAGTAAAATAAGCATGATGTGTTCTTACTGCTACTAAACGGGCCCACATGGATTTTAATATTACCAATGTAATAATAACAACAAGAACAATAATAATAATAACACATCCACACTTAAAAAATTGTATTTGGCAAGAAGTTGGCACCTTTTTTAACTTTATAGTTTTAAGGAAATAAACAAAGCCACTGGCAGCTTTGGTCCATTTAGTCTGAAGATGTGGATCCTATTATTTAAATATTCACAGTTATTACAACTCTACCAAGTGGGTGTGTTAATACTGCTTTCTACCCTTGGTGTCGAAGAGATTTGAGATGACAAATACTTTGAACCATGCCAAACCACAAATGCATTGCAAAGAATGTCAGTCAAACTCAGAAAATTCCTTTGGCTGCACCAATCTTTAAAAAGATCGCTTCCTGGCAAGGCTCGGAACCCAGTAGTAAAACCCGGACCCACAGTCATGGGATCTAGGTTCCACCACCAGCTTTGAAGAAAAGAAAAAGACGGAAAGGAAGATGGTGAAGGGAGGCAAACCCACGGCCTCTCTTCAGACGGTAAATGTCCTCATGAATGGTGGTGGGTGGCAGGAAAAGCATCTTTGACTTGGAAGAACACTTAAAGTGGCTAACAAATATTTTACAACTTACTATTTCAAACACTTAGGAAATCCTAAGCAAGCCACTCTTAGAAGGGTCCTGTGACATGAGCAGGCTCAAGTCAACTTCCTAAGAATGAAGTTTATGACAAATGAGTGTTTGTCTTCTCTGGTCAACACCATGGTTAAAAGGGTCTGGAAAGCCAAGCTTGATAATTCACAACCTATCACGCCATTACGTGGGAGGCTGATGCAGAAGCGGCTTGCCTTCAAGACAAGCCTGAGCTACAAAGTTTGACCCAGCCTGAAAATAAACAAAAACAAAACCAGAAAATACAACACATACGCCAAACCACTAGGGAAAAAGTGCAGGAAGGAATCAGAGCCTAAGGTTCTCTCCAAACCACTCAATCCCCTACCTTATCCACTTAAAACACATGCAACTAGTCGATCCCTACACCTGTAGCCAAGAACCACGTAGGAGCTCAGCTCAGTCAGCAGCCCGAGTTTAGTGTCCCAGCCTGACTCACTTCTTCAACTCTGATTTATTGTCCGCTGCTCCACAGCTTAGCAAACATCCTTCTAACATCAGACTTCATAGTCAGAGGGACCCTTGGACAGAAGAGCCCAAGGAGAAGACAGCTCTCCCAGAGGCCATCTGCACAATGTCCAGAAGACCCAGAAAACCTTATCCTTTCTTTTGCCTTTTACCCTAACCCCAAGAAGTAGTCAAAGCCTAAAGATACGGTGCACTCCTATGGCTGCCTGTGGCTCGCAAGGTGTTTTAGGTTCACCAAGATCCCTGAATATCCCATCCCTGGGCTTCATCTTCAAGGTTAAGCCACAGCAGTAATACACACAAGCAAAAAGAGTCACTACTCACCAGCAGCCAACCAACCTATCATTTGTTACTATCTCCTGCAAATCCTCTTAGTTAAAAATATATTTCAGGAGCTGGGCGTGGTGGCACAGGCCTTTAACTCCAGGGCTTGGGAAGCAGAAGGCAGGGGGACCTCTGTAAGTTCGAGGCCAGCCTAAGGTCTATAAAATAAGTTCCAGAACAGCCAGAACTACACAAGGAAATCCTGTCTCAAAAGAATAAAAACAGAAACTATTTCAGTTAAAATTTTACAAACCCCAACATTCAGATAGGTACCTATAATTGTATCAGTAATTGTGGCAGTTAGAATGTAATTGGTCCCCAAAGGCCCACAGGGAGTGGCACTATTAATAGAAATGGCCTTACTGGAGTTGGTGTGGTCTTGTTGGAGGAAGTGTATCACTGCGGGGTAAGACTTTGAGGTCTTCTCTGCTCAAGCTACACTCAGTGTGGTACACAGTCTCTTTCTGCTACCTCCAGATCAAGATGTAGAACTCTCAGTTCCATCTCTAGCACCATGTCTGCCTGCACCTGCCATGCTTCCCGCCATGATGATAATGGACTAAACCCCTGAAATTGTAAGCAAGCCCCAATTAAATGTTTTCCTGTATAAGAGCAACCTTGGTTATGGTGTCTCTCCACAGCAATAAAACTCTAATTAAGACAATAATAAAAATACAAATGCCCACTGGTACCTAAGTGTGCTGTGATGGAACAAGCAGAACGAGCCAGCGATGTGCCTAAGTGGTAGAGAGGATGACTAGCACATACGGGTCCTTGGGTTTAAGCCCACCTCCCCCCAAAAGAACACCTTTAGCTGGGCCTGGTGACGCACACCTGCAACCCCATCACTTAGCAGACCCCAACATGAGAATCAGTAGTTCAAGGCCAGTTTTGGATACATGAGACTGTCTCATAAGTTCATAATAAATATCTAAAGGAGGAGGGAAAACGACCCCATTATCCATCATCCTGAACATACCTTTTACTGGTTATAAAAAGAGCTAAACCCTAACAAAAACTAATTTATGAGTCATGAGCCCTTGATCTTGACCATGACCTTAACTGTGTTTCCTTTTTCTTTTGCAAACTGGGAATCTTCTGTAGGATTTTTTTAATGAAATAAATTAGAATTTTCTTCGTGCAGTCCATTGCACAGGGATTAAGAACAGCCTTAGTAGTAGCTGCTCAGTTCCCTCCATGTCACCACATCTCCAGACCACTTGAACTGGACCACAGATTTCCCAAGATATGAATAACTGACCGTGGCCAATTATAGAAGGAAACAGGGCAATGTAGCGAGAAAGAGGAGAGCAACAAGATGGGACAAGGTGAGTTAGACAGAACACCAAGGTCCGTACACCACACCACACACATGTCAGACAGGGTGAGTTAGACAGAACACCAAGGTCCGTACACCACACCACACGCATGTCAGACAAGGTGAGTTAGACAGAACACCAAGGTCCGTACACCACACC